>NW_026716724.1:0-17058 GCF_029784015.1 Lycium ferocissimum
AGCTCTCTTTCTCTTTTTCTCCAGAATTTTCTGGGTGTTTTGTTCTGAAAAATGAGGAGAAAAGGCTGATTTATCACTTAAATAAACATGGGTCATGGGCCAAACCCGGTTGGGCCCGGTTTGGGCCTAGCCCACTGACCTTTCCGCCTTAAAATGTCCATATCTCATTGTCCCGAGATCACCTGTGGACCCACGACCTATGGTTGGAAAGCTAATTCAATTATCTACAACTTATGTATTTGGTATGTTTCCAAATTCTAAACTTATAATACCGTTTCTGCCCCTCGAAGTCAGATCACCCGAAAACGTTACTTAAAAATATTTGTTTGGAGGACTTCCACTTTGATTTGGCTCAAGGGTCCTTCTTGAGTTATGTTTAACTTCGCATATGTGATTCGTATAAATTTTCACATGTCCCAAAAAAATCTCAATGTGTGGGCCCCACCCGCCCTGCGAATAATCCGGCGCACAAAAATACGAAATATAATACTGTCAACGTAAGTTTAAATTATGTAGTAACAACGTGATTGTCAATGTTTGAGGAAGCATGTGTCACGCTCAGGCTCTGGAAATGTGGAGTATAACAGCTTTACAATGTCCCAATGTAAAGGTACGGGACATAACACAATACTTGTCTAACAAAATTTCGGCAGCATCTCCCCTATAAATATGACACCCCGAGAATTTAACTAGGCTCAAATGTCAACAACAACCACACCAACAACATCAATTATCAACTAAAATCGCCTACTAACATAATTAGTCTACTTTCCACATAAAGCGACAACTTCCAAACTAACTTCACATTTCCAAACCAATATCGATATTTTCATACTCATTAATCATCAAGATTATCCCAACATCATTTGGAGGCATTCGTATGATTTCACATATTATTCGCAAAATATACAACTTTCCACCGAAACCATAACTCATCCAAAACTTCCATTCTTCGACAAACATATCCATAGCACATTATCATCTCTCGAATTCATTAACAACAATCGCAACTAGCATTTAAGCAATACATTTCCATAATTGCATAACAACTATGTTAACACACATACTTTCCCATAATAACATATATGCAATTCTAATGCCGACTTAAATCGTTAAACCTTTATTTACGTCATAAAGATCACAACAACGCAACTAACATGTTAAACAAAATAAATTCATCATTAGTTCATCACTCCTATATCACACGGCCAACATGCCTTTTTTTCCAACTTCATCCAATTTTCATTCAACTTTCATTTCCAATACAAATTCCACAATAACCACAACTAGAATACAACATAAAATTCAACTCATCCAAACCATACAACACAACATATATACGGCCATATGCATACATACACATTCACCATGCAACTTCCATATTTACATGATCTCTACCCATTTCCACATACTACAATATAAACAAAGGCCTTACAACACCTAAAAGGGAATTGAATCTTACCTTTTTCTTCCAACTTCTTCACTCCACCAAATTATCCAAACGACGAAACCAACGGTCTATCTTCCGAAATAACTATAACACATTGTAGAGGGACCTTGGATTAGTATAAATACCACAAGAGAATAATTTTTGAAGCAAGATTTTGATGGGTGAATTCCCCCTATGGTCAGCCGAAAGTCTCTCTCTCTTTTCTTTTTTTTTGCTCTTGTTTTTCTCTTGTTCAATTGTTCTTGAATTTTCTTGAAACTTAACTCTCTTATAATTATTTAAGCACATGCTAGTCACATGACTTAATCATGGGTTAGGCCAAGCCATAACATGGCCGGCCACCCTTGCCTTTTGGGCCTAAATTTCTCATTTTTTTGTTGAGCCCAATAGTTGATGGATCGCTCTTGGAAATTCACGGGACTAATTTACAAGGTTTCAATTTTGCCCTTAACCTTCCTTAACATTTCCGCATCAATATTTCCTTAGGCATCACATGCACATTAAGTAGGATCCAATTAAAGCCTTATTTCTTACCATTCCGAATTATTTCCAATTCTTCCGACTACGCACAAAATGCGAGGTGTAACATCCTCCCCCCCTTTAGAACATTCGTCCTCGAATGTTAAACTAATCATATAGGGGTTTATAAATATTTTAGGGAGGAGTTCCTTTTATTATGGCTAGCACAAATAATTCATTGCTTAATCAATATAAGTACATAGGAATTTAAGTTACCTGGGGGCGCCGGAAACAAGTGAGGGTACTTCTTCTTCATTTCTTCTTCGGCCTCCCAAGTCATTTCTTCGCGGTTGTTGTTCCGCCATAATACCTTAACCGAAGGCACATCCTTGGTGCGTAATCTCCTCTCTTGGCGGTCCAAAAAATAGCCACCCCGAGTTTCCTCGTAGACCGCCTCCTCGCTTCGAATATCCTCTAGAAATAGGAAGGGTCGCCGATAAATTTACGAAGCATAGACACATGGAATACCGGATGTACTACTTCCAAATCCGCGGGCAAATTCAGTTCATAAGCAACCTTGCCAACTTTGCGGACGATCTGATAAGGTCCGATATACCTTGGGCTAAGCTTCCCTTTTCTGCCGAATCTCATGACGCCCTTCATAGGTGACACTTTTAAGAATACCCAGTCACCCACTTGGAACTCCAAAGGTCGACGGCGATTATCCGCGTAAGATTTCTTGTTATACCTCGCATTTTGTGCGTATTCGGAAAAATCGGAAGTAATTCGATATGGTGGGGATTGAGGTTTCAATTGGATTCTACTTAAGGTGTATGTGATGTTTAAGGAAATATGGACGCGGAAATATTAAGGAAGGTTAAGGGCAAATTTGGAATCTTGTAAATTAGTCCCGAGAATTTTCAAAATGCGACCCATCGTCAATTGGGCTCAAGAAATTAAATGAAAAATTAGGCCCAAGAGAGGAAGGGTGGCCGGCCATGGCTTGCCTTGGCCCAAGCCCAAGAAGTTGGTCATGTGATGGATCATGTGACCAACTAATGGATATAAGTGACATGTAGGCTTCAAGAAAATTCAAGAAGAACTCAAGAAACAAAAAAAAAATTGAAGAACTCCAACAAGGGAGCTTTCGGCCGAAGGAGAGAAAGAAAAAAGAAAAATTTTCCAAGTCCTCTAATCTTGTTCCAAAATTATTCTCTTGTAGTAGTTATACTAACTCAAGGCCCCTCTACAACTTGGTATCGTTATTTCGGAAGATAGACCTTTGGTTTAGTTGGTTGGACGATTTGGTGGATTGAAGAAGTTTGAAGAGTAAGGTAAGAATTCATCCTTTCTAATGGTGTTTTGAAGGTTTGTTTGTGTTGTAGCATATGTAAATAAGTTGAAAGCATAGAAATATGGAAGTTTGCATGGAAAAAAGGCCATGCATGTAGGTGGCCGAATACATGTTTAGTGTGTGTATGTGTGTTGTATAATTATGGTGAGTTAAAAAAAAGTGTGTTGAATTCTAGTTGTGTTTATGGAAGAATTCACATTGAAAAGGAAGTTGAAATAAAATTGGGTTGAAGTTGGAATATAGTAGTTGGCCGTGTGGTATGGTGTTTGGAACATGTTGAGTTTATTTTGTTTAAAATGTTAGTTGCGTCGTTATGGTCTTTACAGTGTAAATGGAAGTTTAACGATTAGAGTTTGGCACTAGAGTTGCATATATGTCATTATGGGAAAGTATATGAGTTTTAACGTAGTTGATATGCAATTATGGGAATGCATTGTTCAAGTGCTAGTTGTGATTGTTATTAATGAATTTGAGAAATGATAATGTGTTATGAATATGTTGGTTGAAGAATGGAAGTTTTAGACGAGTTATGGTTTCGGTGGGAAATTATATATTTTGCGAATAATATGTAAAATTATATGAAATGTCTCTAAATGATGTTGGGATGATGTTGGGGAGTAGATGAGTATGAAAATATGGATATTGAATTATAAACGCAAAGTAGTCGGGAAGTTGTTGCCTTATGTTGAAAGAAGACCATTCGTGTTAGTTTGCGATTTTTGTTGTGGATTGATGTTTTTGGTTTGGTTGTTGTTGGTATTTGAGCCGAGTTAAATTCTCGGGGCGTCACATTTATAGGGGAGGTGCTGTCGAAATTTTGTTAGACAAGAATTAGTTTAAATTGAATGCCTAAAGCCTTATGGTTAACTTATGGCAAACTTGACCATTTATAGGTTTTGGACGATTTAAAAGAGAATTGAGTTTTGGAGAACGTTAAAGGCGTAAAAGGTATGTAAAGCTTTCCTATCTCTTTCTTGGCATGATCTAAGTGTACTAGGATCGGATTTGCGCCTTGGAAAGTGTTCTGCTCTTCGGAATCCGCGTTTGAAAACGCCCCTTTTTCGTTCAATAGAATTGAATCCTCCAAGTATGTTCTGATGAAAAGTTTATGTAAATGTTCACAAATTGCCTAGAAAATTATGAACCGTCCCTAGGACCTATACAGATGATTCCATACGTCTAATATACATGATTCAAGCCCATCGCCTCGGTTGTCCCGAGGTGGACCCGCTAAATTCCGATTTTACCCCTTTATGTTTATGATTGGTTTTGAGCGGTTTTTAAGGAAACGCTTTAACTATTACCCTAACTACTAAATGAAAATTGTTTTAAATATTTCCTTAAGTCTTATGAACTATTTTGGAATATGAAAACGATCATAGAAAGATTATTTCTCCGTAATTCATTATGACATCTGATATTCGCTTAATACGATTCCGTCCGATTCCATTGCTTGATTTGTCATTAGCTATGCTTCATCGAGTCTCTGGAAATCTATATGGCATTTTATTGCATTTAGTTTCTCACTACTCCACTAGTGGATGCCTCAATATTTCCCACACTGAGCCCGGGCCAGGATATGTTCTCAAGCGTATTCCCGCATTGTTCGCCGTGCTCCGTGTGAGGGGGTGTATATACGTGCATGGGTTACGGTGTATGTTGTGCCATGTACGCTTTGTTATGATTATGTTCGATATGGCCATCTGTTATGTTATGATACCGGATGCTTGTGGCGCCGGCGGGGGGCGACCACACTCCGATCGCCGAGTCCCTAACGGGCGGCTTTGGCATATGTTTTCTCGTATACACTATTTACGATTTCCTCGACATGTATTTAGATTATATACGCATTTTGTTTATTCAACTTCTCGTTCCGATTTTGATTTTGTTTATTACCGTCTCGCTTTTACATATTTTTAAGATATTTTCCGTACCGACCCCCTTCCTTCGGGCTGTGTTTCATTACGCCGTACACGCGCTTTGCGCATCCGCCCGCAGGGTCATCTTCTCCTTGTTCGGAGCTTACATTTTGGTACGACCTTTTTCGATATGTATGTACATTCGGATTTCGTGGACGACGGGGCCCCGTCCCGTCATATGTTTATGTTTTCGGTCTGTAGAGACGTAGACATGTATAGTGGGTTCCGTATATGTTTTGTAAGTTTGTGTACGTCGGGATTGTATGTATGCTGACACTACCGATCGGCCTTCGTGCGTCATACTCCTCGCGTGCGTCCCTACGATAATGTCTTTAATTACTATATATGTTTATTTTGCTATTCGGGGGGTAAGTGGTACGTACGAGTGTCCAACTCGGCACGAGTCATACGGGTTGGGTCGTAAGATTCTGTCGACTTTGAGCCGCCAACAATCGTTCCCGAATGAGCTTTACTTTATCCACCTTTCTTTGGATCACATCGAGTGGCCGATCAATTTAGTTTCACCGACATCGAACCAGCCGATAGGGGACACGCATTTCCTACCATATAATGCCTCGTACGGTGCCATTTGGATACTAGAATGGTAGTTGTTATTGTAAGCAAATTCAACAAGTGGCAAATGATCGTCCCGGCTACCTGCGAAGTCAATAGCACGAGGCTCGCAAAGCATATCTTCCAACGTCCGGATAGTGCGTTCGGCTCCGTCCATCGGCGCGGGTGAAATGCCGTACTAAGGCTTACCCGAGTCCCAGGTCCCTCTTGGAATGATCTCCGAAATTGGGCGCTCGTGAACCGGGCACCTCTATCGAAATAATGGACACGGGGAACGCCGTGGAGCCGACTATTCCTTAATATATAGTCCGGCGTAGTCCTTTGATAAGTAGTCCGGCCCCCGGGAGAAATATTTAGTCATTTCAACAATAACCCATATCGAATCATACTTTCGTGGCGTGCGGGGGTAAACCTCGTGATAAAATCCATATTGATAATCTCCCACTTCCACATCGAATTTCCATTTCTTGCAATAATCCGCCGGGCTTGTGTTCAATCTTGACACGTGACAATTTGGACAACGGGCAACAAATTTCGCAATGTCCTTTTTCATACAATCCCACCAAAATAAACACACGAGGTCGTGGTACATTTTTGTGGCCCCTGGATGAAGAATACCGAGAATAATGTGCTTCGCCCACACATTGTCGTAGGCCCACAACGTCGGTACGCACAATCTGCGCTCATATAGTAATACTCCATCGGACGTAAGCTCGAACGGGATCTTTTCCCTGTCAAGGCCTGTGTCTCGATACCGTACCATGATAGGATTTTCGTACTGACGTCGCTTGATTTCTTCTACAATGGAGGACTTAGCAAATTCTCGGACAGAAACCCCAATGCCTCCGGAATCGGCTAGCGAACACAAGGTTGGCTAAGTCGACGGACTTCACGAACTATTTCTTTCTTTTACGGCGGGACATACGCAAGCCAAGGATTTGCGACTAAGCGCATCCGCTACTACATTGGCCTTCCCGGGATGATACGAATGTCGACGTCATAATCTTTCAGGAACTCCAACCATCTCCGTCATATGCAAATTCAGCTCTTTTTGCTTAAAAATATATTGGAGACTCTTATGATCCGTATAGATATCAACATGTACACCATATAAATAGTGTCTCCATATTTTCAGAGCATGAATCACCGCAGCCAACTCCAGATCATGTGTAGGGTAATTTCTTTCATGCTTTTTGAGTTCCGGGAAGCATAGGCTATAACTTTACCGTGCTGCATTAAAACACAACCTAAGCCAACACCGGACGCATCGCAATAGATAACATACCCGTCAGGACCCTCAGGAAGAGTCAAAACTGAGCTGTGGTTAACTTTTCCTTCAGCAATTGGAAGCTTCGTTCACAAGCGTCGTCAACCGGAACTTGGCTCCCTTTCGAGTCAACCGTGTCGAGTCTTTGAGATTGAAGCAAATTTTTCCACAAACCTCCGGTAATATCCCAAAAATATACCTCGGTGGGTGTCGTAGGCGGGCCAATTCTTTACGGCCTCGATCTTCGTGTCCACCCGGATACCGTCGGCTCAATAATATGTCCCGAAATGTCACGAAGTCGCCCCGAATTTGCACTTCGAAAATTTAGCATATAATTTACGCGACGGAGTACCCCAAGGAGCGCCCTTAAATGATTGTACGTGCTTCCTCCGACGGGAATAGACGAGAATGTCATCAATGAATACGATCACGAACATGTCCAAGAATGGTCCGAATACCGATTCATCGGGTCCATGAATACCGCCGGAGCATTAGTTAGCCCGAAAGACATTACTGCGAACTCATAATGGCCATATCGAGTCGGAACGTTTGTCTTCGGGATATCGACTCTCGTACTCGTACGATGATAATAGCCGATCGCAAATCTATTTTTGAGAAACACACAGCGCCCTGATTGATCAAACAAATCGTCAATTGCGGGGAGGGGTATTTATTCTTTATAGTTACCTTGTTCAGTTGTCGATAATCAATACACATCCGAAGTGATCCATCTTTCTTTCTGACAAATAACACTGGAGCTCCCCAAGGTGAAGTCTTTGGGTCGAATGAAACCCTTTTCTAGCAAGTCTTTCAGTTGTTCCTTCAGTTCTTTTAATTCGGCGGGCGCCATTCTATACGGAGGAATAGATATGGGCTGGGTACCTGGCAGCACATCTATAGAAAAATCTATCTCCCTTTCAGGAGGGGGACCGGAAGTTCATGCGGGAACACGTACGGAAATTCATTAACTACGGGCCCGGCGGAAGTCGGCATTTACGCCTTTAAGTCTTGTGCCGAACCGAGTGATAAATATAGCCTTTTCGATCATCTTCCTCGCCTTAGGTACGAAATAAACTTACCTCTCGGCGATGCTACATTACCGCCCATTCTATCAACGGCTCTTGGGAATTGGAAGCGAACTACCTTCCTGACAATCAACATTAGCATAGCAGGAAGATAGCCAATCCATACCCATAATTGCATCAAATTCAGTCATGTCCAGCTCTACGAGGTCCGCTTTAGTACAACGATCACATATAATTACCGAACAATTTTTATATACTCGTTTGGCAATAATAAAATCCCCCACCGGAGTAGCTACCTCAAATGGCTCTATAGGCTCGGGTTTTATCCCGATCTTATCAGCAATCAACGGAGAAATATATGATAATGTGGAACCGGGATCTATTAATGCATATGCAGAGTGAGAAAAGATCAACAAAGTACACGTAACCACATCGGAGATGCCTCCCACGATCTGTCGGGCGGCTAAAGCATAAATGCGGTGTGAGGGGCGGCGGGCCCGGAAGCCCCGGCGGCCTCTACCGCGGCCGGCGGATGTCGCGTACCTTGCCCCGTGGGGGCGCGGCTACGAGAGCGGATGATGACCGGCGTGTCCGATGAGGGTTGTCTTTGCGCCGCCCAAATTACCCCTTATACGGGCAATCTCTCTCAGCTGCGTGACCACGGCGGCCACAAGAAAAGCACGCTCGGTAGCACGGTAGCACTCTCCGGGATGATATACGCACGATATGAACACGAGGCCTAGGTGGCCTCGTCGGCCAGAGCCTCTATGCTGCCGGTCTGGAGCTGCGGAGCTCGGGCACAGCTCACGAATATCCGTATCGGTCTCCGACCGGTGGACTGCGGAGGTGCGCTCCGTGTCGGTACGAGGAGGATGGGTTGCTACTCTGTTGGGGTGGTCTTCAGCCGGAACTCTCGGAATACCCATTTGTCCTAGCCCTTTTGGGGCCGACTCTGCCAAAATCTCGATCGGTGATGTCCCTATGCCTATCCTCCATGCCACCGGGCGTACGCACATGTACGCGGGCAATGTCCATCCAGGTTGGGCGACCACGGCTAGGCAATTATCAATCAAATACTTATCCAAACCCCGATAAAATGATGCATCTGTCGGTCATATCGGCCACCAACGTAGGTGCATACGAGCCGGAGAGTCAAACTCCAAGCTATACTCCCCGACACTGCGGCCTCGGCCCCGAGTGATAAAAATCTGTCCAATGCGGCCCTCCGTGGCTACGGTGGTAGAAAATGTCTCGAGAAAAGCCTCGTGAACTCATCCCACACGATGGGAGGGGCTCTGCTGCCCCAGATAATTCCCCAGAGACTCGTACCGGTTGGCCGCGACATCGTACAATGCGTATGAGGCCAACTCGGCCCGACTCCGTCGGCGAGGCCTTAATCAGCCGTAGGGTGCGCTGCATCTCTCTAAGGAACTCCTGGGGGTCTTCTTCGGGATTTGTCCCGAAGAACTGCGGAGGATTACTGGTCGAAAACTCACGGGCCCTCGAGGCGCGGCCGTGTGCACGATCACCGCACGACTCACGTCGGCGCTGCGACACCGCCCATCGGTCAATAACTGCACCGCCTCTCGCATAGCTCTATCCTCCGCCCCTGGCTGTGGGGCTAGAGGCTCAGGTGCTGGGGCTCCAGAAGCTGGCGGTGAAGCCGCCCTCGATCACGGCGGTGCGCTCGATCCCCTCGATACGGTGGCGTCGCCGGCGGCTGTCGGAGGCACGGTCTCCGGCTCGGTGGGCATGGACCTAGTGACCCTCGGGGCACGACTAGTCTCGCGGGCGCTGTGGACTTGCCGCACAAATTTGCCGTAGGCTTTTTCTCGGAGGCATATACGAAAATACGACAATTCGGTTCGTTAGGAGAGAATCATCCTATTAATACAGCTGACTCGCCGCGATCTAAGACAAAAGAAGGGTAACATCCTAAATGCCTTGGCCTTCCACTTATAGATGTGGTGCACGACACAGGTAAACGGGACTCACTAGACACGGTACGTAGACATTCGAGGACCTAACCGCTCGATACCACTTTTGTCACGACCCGACCCGTGAGGCCGTGACTAGTACCCTAGCTGGGCACACGTACTTATACCGATTCTAAATTAACTTAATAGCGAAATAAACAAATATAGTAATTAAAGAATAATATAGGTGGCGCACAAAAGTGAGTATGGCGCACGAAGGCCGATCAGGCCGTCACAAAATATATATACAATCCCCCAACGTACACAAACTCACAGAACATATACAGAACCCACTACACATGTCTACAGACCTCTACAGACTGAAAACATAAACATATGACGGGACAGGGCCCCGTCGTACCCATGAAATTCATATATACACATAACAGAAAAAGACTGTACCCAAAATGCAAGCTCCGAACAAAGGAGCGCTGTAGGATAGCTGGTAGATAGCCTAAGCGGGCGGATCTGAAAAAGCGTGCGTCTGTACCTACGGGCATGAAACGCAGCCCCCGAAGAAAGGGGGTCAGTACGGAAAATGTACTGAATATGTAAAGCAGAGACTGTAATAAATAAAATTAAGATCAGAACAGAACATGCAGAGAACGAACGAGATACATAGATACTCAAAAGGTATATCAGAAATCATGAATAATGCATGCAGAAAACATATGCCAAAGCCGGCCCCGTTAGGGACTCGGCAATCAGAACGTGGTCGCCCCCGACACTGGCGCCACAAACCATAACAGATCATATCATATCAAATGGCCATATCAGAACATAATCAACAAATATCAGCATAAGCGTACATGGCACATCATACACCACAACCCATGCACGTATTATACCTGCCCCTCACACGGGGCGCGGCGAACAATGCAGAGAAATACGCATGATAACATATCCTGGCCCGGGCTCAGTGAAGGAAACATTGAGGCATACACGAGCGGAGTAGTGTGAAACTAATGCAATATAAAATATAGAACATTTACAAAGACTCGATAGCATAATCCAGATGGTAGGTCGTATAGCGGACGTTTAACAAAATCATAACATAATCTTTCCGGAGGTCACAGTAATATGTGTCAAAATAACTTTTCTGAAATCGTTCCAAGTAGCAAATTAGGTTATAAGGGTCAATAAAATGTTTATAGCCGCTGTTATTTGGAAATTAGAAAGGATAGCTAAAAGTCTCCTTTGGTAATCATTCGTAGACAGATCAGACGGAATATCAGGCCAAGACTCGAAAATAGTGGGTCCGCCTCGGGTCAAGTAAGGTGGCGTACCCAACGACGCATAATGGACCTTATGACGTCATTTATGAGAGGTATAAGATTATCGGATTTCATATGTACAAGTTCTAGGTACTTAAATGACTTGTTGAAACAATCGTAACATAATTAGTTCAATTCTACTGAATGAGAAAGAGGGAAATTTGGACGCGGATTCTGAGGAGTAGAGTCGTCCCCAAGATCCGAATCCAAGCCTACTACATCTAGGACATGCCAAGAGAAGAATAGGAAAGCTTCACATACCTTTTGCGCTTCTTACGCTCTCCAAAACTCAAATCTCTTTTCGCCCAAAACCTACAAATGGTCACATTTACTATATGTTAACTATAAGGCTTTAGGCATTCATTTTGAACCAATACTTGTCTAACAAAATTTCGGCAGCATCTCCCCTATAAATATGACACCCCGAGAATTTAACTCGGCTCAAATGTCAACAACAACCATACCAACAACATCAATTATCAACTAAAATCGCCTACTAACATAATTAGTCTACTTTCCACATAAAGCTACAACTTCCAAACTAACTTCACATTTCCAAACCAATATCGATATTTTCATACTCATTAATCATCAAGATTATCCCAACATCATTTGGAGGCATTCGTATGATTTCACATATTATTCAAAATATACAACTTTCCACCGAAACCATAACTCATCCAAAACTTCCATTCTTCGACAAACATATCCATAACACATTATCATCTCTCAATTCATTAACAACAATCGCAACTAGCATTTAAACAATACATTTCCATAATTACATAACAACTATGTTAACACACATACTCTCCCATAATAACATATATGCAATTCTAATGCCGACTTAAATCGTTAAACCTTTATTTACGTCATAAAGATCACAATGACGCAACTAACATGTTAAACAAAATAAATTCATCATTAGTTCATCACTCCTATATACACGGCCAACATGCCTTTTTTTCCAACTTCATCAAATTTTCATTCAACTTTCATTTCCAATACAAATTCCACAATAACCACAACTAGAATACAACATAAAATTCAACATCATCAAACCATACAACACAACATATATACGGTCATATGCATACATACACATTCGCATGCAAACTTCCATATTTTACATGATCTCTACTCATTTCCACATACTACAATATAAACAAAGGCCTTACAACACCTAAAGGAATTGAATCTTACCTTTCTCTTCAACTTCTTCACTCCACCAAATTATCCAACGACGAAACCAACGGTCTATCTTCCGAAATAATTATACCACGTTGTAGAGGGACCTTGGATTAGTATAAATACCACAAGAGAATAATTTTGGAAGCAAGATTTTGATGGGTGAATTCCCCCTATGGTCAGCCGAAAGTCTCTCTCTCTTTTCTTTTTTTTTGCTCTTGTTTTTCTCTTGTTCAATTGTTCTTGAATTTTCTTGAAACTTAACTCTCTTATAATTATTTAGTTGGTCACATGGTAAGTCACATGACTTAATCATGGGTTGGGCCAAGCCATAACATGGCCGGCCACCCTTGCCTTTTGGGCCGAAATTTCTCATTTTTTTGTTGAGCCCAATAGTTGATGGATCGCTCTTGGAAATTCACGGGACTAATTTACAAGGTTCCAATTTTGCCCTTAACCTTCCTTAACATTTCCGCATCAATATTTCCTTAGGCATCACATGCACATTAAGTAGGATCCAATTAAAGCCTTATTCCTTACCATTCCGAATTATTTCCAATTCTTCCGACTACGCACAAAATGCGAGGTGTAACACAATCTTATCCCTGGTATTTCACCAGCTGTCTTATCAATACATTCATATCAGTCACAATTCTTTTTCCTCTATACTCTTGTCGCAATCATACTATTACTTCTTTTGACCATAGACTCATCATAATTTATCCCTGCTTATCAATTCAGTCAATACCTTAATATAGCACTCTATCAAGATTTACCAACCCTTTTTTTTTAATCATCTCTTAGTATCACTAGCCCCTTTCAAATTCCTTTTTACCATATCGACATCGACCTCCTAACTGCTATTATTATCAATCTAGCAGTTAACTTATTCTTCAAGGTCAGCCGTACTCACAGCTCAGTCAAATCCTATCATTACCATTGGCACGACCTTTCAAGACATAATACAAACCTATACCGCATTCTCTTTTTATTTCTAGGAAAAATTTGGCAGAGTTTCCCCTGTATTCCTTACTATCTCAAAACCTACACGCAGGAAATACCAACAATGCCTCACAGGGCCAACATTTATATGTATATATCATATCATATCACAGCCACACAGGGCTCCCGATATCAATAACAGTATGAAAATGATAAACTTACCTCATGTCCAACTCAAAGCTTTTTGTTACACTTTCCTGTTTACCTTCCCTTTCAATCTTCAGCTTTACATTTCAGTCATACTTCAAATACCTTACCCGACATATATCTTTCGTACCTTTGCTTACCTGCGTGCTTTGTAGCTTCCAATATCGCTAGTCACTTTCTTCTGTCGATGTCATTCTTCTGCTAAAATCAAAGGTTAGTATAAGGGATCTCATTTCCTATGACTTGGCTCTATCGCACGATCTTAGATATGAAAGAAAGGTAACATCCTAAATGCCTTGTAGCTTCCTGTTTATAGATGTGGTGCACAACACACCGATAAACAAGACTACTACTAGACATGGTCCGTAGACACTTTCCGAGGATGTGAGGCTACGATGCCACTTTTGTCACGACCCGACCCCGCGAGGGCCGTGACTAGTGCCCGAGATGGACACTCGTATACACGTTAACTATAATCGTCCACAACTAGCATAATAAGGCACTTATATATAAAAGGCAAGATGTCGTCTTAAAGCGTCGCGATATATATATACATATCACGAACTTTGTCTTCGAGAGCTACAACTTCCAACAGAAAACATCGTACATAAGCCGACAAGGCTATCATAACATGTGGGAACGCCCCAACTATATATATACGCAAGCTGACAAGGCTGCCACTACATATAGCATCCCAAAACATATATACATACGCAAGCCGACGAGGCTGCCACTACGAAGGGGAACGTCCAAAAACATAAGTCACACATACACAACTGTACAACAACTATATACAGACCCACACATATGTCTACAGACCTCTAAGAGTATCAACAGTAACATATGACGGGACAGGGCCCCGCCGTACCCCTGAGTAAACATATACATATATCAGCGGATCCCCATTGCCAAAAAGTCTAGAAGCTCCGAACAACGGAGCACTCAAACATTGAGTGGAAGTCCTAAGCGGAAGGATCATCAAATTGAGCATACGTACTGCAACGGGCATGAAGCCTTGACCCAGAAAATTCGATGCGAAATATGTACTGAGCATGTAAAGCATGAAATATAGTAAACAGGATCATACTGAAATAAGGAGTGTAGAAAACTAGTACAATAACCAGAAAACCACAAGGCTTGCCTTTGAAACATAAATCATGCGTGTCAACATCATACCCAACCTGTTATGGGACTTAATGACATAATTAGATAATCATCCTGTACATATGCATATATAACGTGTCGGCCCTCTAGTGAGGGCTCGGTAAATAAAATCTTCATATACGTATGTATAACGTGTCCCGGCCCTACAGTGAGGACTCGGTGAATAAAGTTATCATATGCCATCCAGCCGCCATCCCGTATCATCATATCATCATGTCATCATATCATCATATACATATATATACATATAACGTGTCACCGCCCTCTAGTGAGACTCGGTGAATAATGCGATGGAGAGTTTGTGCACGAGAACATGTCCTGCCCGGGACTATGAAAGATGTAACGAGTGCACGAGCAGAGTAGTGAGTAACCATATGCATATAAATCATCTTTTGAGACTCAATAGATAAGTAAGATAATTAACGCTCGAGCAACAGGACAATAGTGACACTCAGTACTCTTTGAATATCATTACGAACTATATCAATAATGCCTCAGAGATCATAGACATGTACCATATTAATACGAGACAGCTTATGAAAGTTAAGGACATTATTCATTATAGAATCCTTTAGGAATAGGAACTTTTATGCATCATTTACTATTCAATCATATAAAAGGCTCGAGGGCAATAGCTCGACTATCCCGAGAGTTTTAACATCAAGAAAGTGAATAAGAATCATAAATCATGCCGGAACTTGTGAATAGAATTACCCCAAGGCTCGTATCATAGCTTACTTATATCTAGGACATGCCAAAAGAAAGAAAGGATAGGCTTTACATACCTTTAAGCGTTTACTCGCAACACAACACGCATACGCCGCCCACAAGACTTTAACCTATATTAAGACGTCAGAACTACTTGAAAGCTACGTGGGAATTCAACGTATTCTAACGTTAGTAACTCCTTTCTAAATAATTTGACGACAAGTTTCCTTTACATTCAAACCAACCAATCTACAACCAAGCCAACATCAATGATTATACGTTCAAGTATCAATCCGAGACTATTCAAAACAAGACTCGAGAACACTCGGAGCAGCCCGCACAATATTCCAAACAGCCCAACCAACACATAATACCACATATAATCCTCCAAGCTCAACAAGAACAACAACGACATATCAAAACAGCCCCTAACTAACAACATAACCGATACTCGAAAATCTTGCGAATACCCACGAACATACCAAGCCAACCACATACGACTCTTATACGTTATTTCATAAAATCTTTTCATCTAATCTTGATGAAATACAACAGCAAACCATGACACGACAACTATATCACTTATTCATAGGCATGAAAACTACATTAATATCACTACAAGTTCTACAATGACTTCCCACAAAACAAATACAACTTCAACTTTAACCATCTAATTCCTTCATTCTCATCATAAAATCCACAACAAAAACAACCAAAATATTAATTCAAATCAGTCCACTAATTTCAAATAAAACAGCCCCTTTACGGCTTGAACAACTTTCCAACATCAACATACATAATTCCATGTATTCATGTCACACCCTGCTTTTACTAGGGTGTGATGGGCACCCGACCCCATATTCGGAGCTGAGCGAACCCACAGACTCTTGGTACCTACATAAGCTTTCGGACTCTTGATTAGACAAAAATGATAAACACAACAAATATTTTGAAATATCTTTTGTAGTTTATAAATCGATTAATCTATAATCATATGGAATCTAATGCAAAATACGGGTAATGACACGTCGGGCCGATGGAGCCGCTCACAATTGACATCAGAACCCCAACTACTGTCCGCAAAGTCTTTAACGGATAATCAGAACACATAACATGCATAATCCGACTCGGCGGCCTCCGGGGAGCAAATGGAGCTTACACCGCCCGCCGGAACATCTCCTACAAAAAGCTTGTCTCATGCTGGTGTGCACAGGCGGCATGAAACGGCCCCCCGAAGAACGGGTGGGTCAAGATCACGGAAGATGTACTGAGTATGTAACGCATAAAATATGATAAACGAATCATAGCCGAACAAGATACGTAACATAAATGTAATACCGGAGCATCGTAAAATGCTTACTCATAAAACACAAGCAAATGCATAGCGTAAAAACATGCCATAGCTTTCGGGTTCCCATCAGAGACTCGGCAAGCAAAGTGGTCGCCCCGACACTGGCGCCACAACATATCATATCAGATCAGAAATGTGCACATATCATAACATATCAGATGGCCATATCATATCATATCATATCAGAGTGTGCATGGCACA
>NW_026716725.1:0-16492 GCF_029784015.1 Lycium ferocissimum
CTCACCATTATAACAACATAAGAGTAATATGAAAGCATGTCATGCATGATATCGGTCTCAATTATATCACCAATATGCAATAAACAAGTACAAGTCATATTATTGCCCACGGCTCAATCATCAATATTACCGCTTCCCTTTCATAAGGTGAGGGAGCTAGTATGTGATAAAGATACAACTAGGTGATAATTACATCACATAGCACATAGAATATGGGATGCATGCCTCGCATGGAATCAACCTCAATAATCACCGCAATCATAGGTTCCATAGATTCATACTAGGAATTGCAATTCAATATTCGATTCTCGGTAATAACGTTCTCTTCCATATGACCGAGTGGGAGAACAAGAGAGAGAGAATTATATCAAATACATGAAATCACAATACAATGACGGCTCACATAACAATATCGTAATAATGACGACGAGCCCACATAACGATGCATTACAATAATGGCGACAAGCCCACATAACGATATCACAATAATGGCGACAAGCCCACATGTTGGTAATACCAACCTAGATGGAATTTACCTCCACACCATGCCCGAAGGCCTATCATGCTTTCCCCGTCAATCACTACTATTTACATACGTTTCGCTAACCGGAGTCTAGACATAAAGTAAACCGTAACCTACCTCAATGCGAACGAGGTGTCACGAACTTTCACGCCAAGGCTTTTTCCTTCTGAAGTGCTCCCGATCGGACAGGGTCTTTAGTGCTTATTCGTCACACAATATGTGTACGCTACCCAATAATACTTCAACCTATATTAAGACGCCAACAACTATGATTAAGCTACAGGGAGATTCAAACGTATTCTAACGTTAGTAACTCCTTTCTAGATGTTTAGGCGATGTTTTCTCTTGTATCTAAACCAACCACATACTACCAATACAACATCAATAATTATGTGTTCAATACCAATCCGGACAGCCCACACAATATTCTAAACACCCCACATTCATAACATGCAATAACGATTCACATACGGCTTCGACATTCTCAAGTTAATTTTATTAGTTTGTAGCCTTAACGTTTGCATGTAACAACTTATAACAGCCCATCCAACATACAATATGATGTATCCTCTTAACTTATAATTATTCTTTCCAACTTAATGAAAACACAAGTCCAAAACAGTCCACTACCACAACATGTCCAAAACGAGTCTCTAACCGACAACATAACGATGTTCGGAATTCTTGCAAACGTTTACGAACATACTAAGCCAACCACATGCGATTTTTATACATCATTTCATGTCTTCTTTTCATATAATTTCAGCAAGTTATGACCAGCTATCCACAAGACAAGTACAACATCAATTCATACGCAACTACGCTATATCGTCATTTCTATAATCCTTACAACAATTCTCAAACGACTTTAGTTTCAACTCCAACCATTAAACACCTTCATTTCCATCATAAAATTCATGATAATAACAATCAAAATATCAAGTAAAAACAGTTCACTAACTTCTTCACAAAACAGTCCACACACGGCTACACCATGCTTCAACATCTCTCACATAAAATCATAGATTCAACCATTTTCATACTAACATAACTTCACCTTTAACCTTCCAATTCTTTTCATTCTTTTTACCATGAGATCTATGATAGTAACAACCATATTTATTAAAGAAAATCAGTCCATTAATTCCACCAAAACAGTCCCTACGGCCAACTAACATTCCAACACCAACTTTCATGATCTTATGCATGCGATTCATGTTTGTCAAGTTACAATCATACTTCAACATCAACACATATAACCCCATAACTACTATCATGTTCCAACATCAACACACCTTATTTCATGCATACAACTTATATTCACACATCTACATCACCCTTAATACATGAAAAGAAAGTTAGATCTTACCTTGATAACTTGACTTCTCTACTTGGCTAGAGTTGGTGACTTGAGATGGAAAATGGTTCTTGTTGCTCCAAAGACTATATTCACGTTTTAGGGACCTTCTAAAGGGTTGAAACACCTTGGAAAATAATTTTTGGATCAAGACTCAAAGGGCTCAAAAATCAGCCCCTTGGCCGAATGCTCTCTCTCTCTAGGCTTAGGTTTTCTTTCTTTGTGTTGTGTAGTTGAAATGAATTGTGATGGCTGATTTCTTGGTCATTATTTGGTTCAACTTTGATGCCTACAAGTTGGTCACATGCTCCACTTATGGCATGATTCATTCCATTAACTTTACACAAAATTTTCTAATTTGTTTTCTACAACTTTTGGCCAACCTCACCTTCTTGTTTCTCCTTTCTTCTTTCTTTTCAATTGTTTACAAGACAATTGTATGTGTGGTGAATGATTCATGCACCACCCTTTGTCCATTGTAATTATGCCAAGATGAATGAGCAATATTTAATGTGAAATGATCCCTCCACCATGTTATGTCCTCCTAAAACAATGTATACTTTCATAAAGTAGTAGATGCTTAAATATTCAAATGCATGCTTCACATGGATGCCTTATTTTCAGTCACTTGGCTGAATTCCACACTCTTATTTTCTTTCAATTTGGTTGTCCACAATATAATGTAAGTGTAGTGGATGAATCACATTTAAATGTATATTTGTATGTCTCCCATAGTAGTCTTATTTAAGATGACTTTGAGTCATCTTTTGGACATGGCATGTTAATGTTCATATTGGCTCATTGTTGCCACTAATTTTAACTTAACACCACAATTAAGTAGTTCCTAATTTCCATTAATGCTTCTATACCAAACAAAATTTGTAGATAAATTGTGACTTCAAACGAAATCGGAAGTTAAAGTCTCTACTTTGTATCTTGAGATAGTCTTAATACTCGGCCCGACTTGAATCATCCATATCTCCTTACCCCGATATCATTTTGACGAGCTGTTTGTTGCGTTGCAAACTAGACTCGATGAACTTAATTTTAGGCTTTTGAAACACCTTAAAACTCCTCATATACTAGGAGATATGCCTCCTACAATATAGGCTAAAATCGGGTCCGAGATTTTCTTGAAATTGTTCCGATTCATTTCGTTTAACTTCTAATCCTCTTCCAACCTCATGTAACCTCTTATACATACATATACACAGTCATTTACATCCATAACAATTCATATACATGTCTCGAAGGGTCCGTAGAATCACAATAACCATAAGTAGAACTCACAAAGCTTCGACGAAACTCCAATCGAAAAAGTATATTCCTATCTTTTGTCCATCTTCTATATCATTACTAATAATCTCAAATACTTTAAAAGGTCACTCACATTACCTCATATACATACTCATAACGCGATTTCAAATCCTTTAGGTTACCATGTCACCTCGAGATACTTAAGACAACCATATTTATAACGATATTCTTACTAACTCGATTAACTTTCCTTGAACCTTCTTAACTCATTCTTTCTTGTTTTAATACAAGTAGCACGGATTATTATGGAGTGTGACATTCTCCCTCCTTTAGAACATTCGTCCTCGCATGTCAAATGAGGACTAAAACTCGTCAATTAAATAACCGAATCACCCGTTATTAGACTATAGACAGCAAGATTTGACCACGAAAAGGGTGTTTTAGGAATATTATGCCTAAAAGTGCTAAACGACCAAATGGGTCGTTACACTTTTCTTTTCATCAAACAAGCAATATCTTTCTACATGTCTAGCTGGAACTGAATTGTCTTCTAGTAGCTGTTACATTCTTGATTCTTGTCTGTCCCTTAGTGGTATGTATTTCATTGATATATAGACTGATCCCCTTAGATGGCGAAATTGTTTCAAATGAAAGATATAAAAATTTGATCACATCAAGTCTTGCAAACATCTGATTAATGTCTTCAAGTCTCCGGGATACAACTTTATGGCCTTCAAAGCAAACCTTTTCACTTCAAAAAGTGTCCCTTTTCCAAGATTTTTGTTTCTGTAATTTCTTTATTGCACTGCACAATATTTCAGCCAATCAAGTAATAACCTGTCACAAAAGAAAGTATAGTTCCTTCAAACTCGAATAACTAGTGATCAATGGGGCATATACTCGAGGAATGAAAGGGATGATCTCATAGTTACGTTTAGTAAACATTGAATTGCACATATGATTAATTAAACTAAAAAGTTGTGATAACAAAGTTACACGCAAAGCAACCTTTAGGCGCATTATCAAACCAATGATGCTACCTTAATCTTTCTATATTAGGAGCTTTATTAAGAGTATAGGATGTACTTATTTTTCCTACAATCATTCATATTCTAGATGATTGTATCATGGACTTGATGAACAAAAAAGTTGGATATTGACTTAGAAGTCAAGGTATACACCAACCAACACTCCATCTCAATCAATCAATTTTTTTTTTTTTTTTGTGGAATTTTGACTTGTGATGTTTTCTCTCAAGGTCTTTACACCACTTATTACTCTTATTCTAATACTAATCAAACTTTTTTAAATTTTAGACTTGAGAAGTTTTTGTCTAGGTCTATATACCAACTAATACTCTAATAGACTTCACATATTGATATTGCGTAACATGCAAAAGGATCAAAAGGGAGCAAAAAGTTTCAATCTTGAAGGAAGGATCAGAATCTTTCTAAATAAAATTCAAAATGAAGCTAGTTTTGAGTACTAAGATTCAACCTTTTCACTTTCCAAATTCCATAATTCAAGAAACATCTCATTATACTATCAATGAAAGACATACAATTAACTCATTTTTAAGTAGAGAATGAAGCAAGAAATAAAAGTTACCTTTAAGCTGCAATTCTTCAATTCTAATCGTGATACTAGTAATGTGTTTATGATAGTAATTTAAATGTTGTATTGGTCCCTTATCTTTTCTTTATGTGAAGCTTGTCCTTGATATAGCTAAGAATTGTAGTGGAGTAAATTTTAAGTATTTTACTTAATTTCTTATGTAAATTTTATTTCAACAAGAGTAAAATTGTTGATATCTAAATTTACTGTGAAAATTTAAAAAACCTTCACTCTTCGAGCTGCTAATTTTACTATTTTAATATCATACTACTATTACTATTTTATTAAACATTTAAATTGAGCTTGATATTGTTATTTTGAACAGACTCATATTGTTAAAAGTTGATTCTTTTTATGATCTAACGTAGTCTTTTCTTGCATTTGCCAACTCAAACTTGTAATATTTGAATTTTTGACTTAGAAATATCTTTGTCATGGTCATTACAATTAATATTCTTATAGCCTTTTCTTTCCCACTAAGAGAATTGATTAAATAATTATTTCTTACTTGGCTACATTAATTGAATTTTTGACTTACTTTGAGATATTATTGTCATGAACTCTACACCAATTAATATTCTTATAGACTTTTCTTTTCCCCTCTAAGAGAATTGATTAAATAATTATTTTATTACTTGACAACATTAATTGAATTTTTGACTTAGAAATGTATGTCATAATTTTACACCAACTAATATTCCTGTACTTTTCTTTTTCCCCTAATTAATAATTTTGAATTGATTAAATAATTATTTCTTACTTGATTACTCCTATATTATGTAACAACTGATTTGGTCCTATACAGTACAACACAATACGATACATTATGAAACAATACATAACAATCACCCAAACAAAGTGTTAACAAAATAATAATTCATTACCAATCAACTTCTTTCAATTCATAACCAATATTTAACAACTAATTAATTCATAATCAATATTTAACAAATAATCAATTAACAAAATAATAATTCATTAACAATTAATAAACAATTAACAAATTAACAACTCGTAAACATATAAAATCTTAACAATTCATAAACATTTAACAAATTAATAATTCATACACATTTACCAATTAATGAATTAGCCACAAAAAAAAACAAAAATCGGAACAGTGACAAAAGCCACTGCCCAGCCCGATCAAACCAAAAAAAAAAAATGATATTTGATTTATTTTTTGGGAAATTAACGACGATTAAATGTTAAACATGCGTACAATATAATGTATAGAACAAATTAATAACAAAAGTTCATAGTAGAAAACCTTAATCGAAGATTTTTTTTAGAGTTGTGTTAATCGAGTTGTACACCGCCTTTTCCCGCAATTTGAGCTTAGAATATTGCTCCTTGACTTGAATATACCGAGAATCTAAACTTTTCCGATTAAAATTAATAGAAAACGACGTATTTGATGTGGGGACCACCTTGAAATCGCCTCCAATGGCGTTTTTGAATTTTTTTTTTTGCCACTGGAGGGACCAGTGGTGGAACCCGATGGGTGTTTAAGTTGGGTGATATAGCGCAACATTTTACTGTGCTATAGGGGAGAGAAAATATTGTTTAGCGCAGTATTTTACTGCGCTAAAGCACGTAACGGCTCCGTCACGATTAAGTGCTTTAGCGCAGTATTTTACTGCGCTAAAGCACGTAACAGCTCCGTCACGGTTAAGTACTTTAGCGCAGTAAAATACTACGCTAAAGGTACTTCTGTAACTTTTTTTTTTTTTTTTATTGGGATCATTTTGGTTCCGGACTCTTTCTTAAACATCCAAGCCATTAACGTTGACATGTACCCCAAAAAGGATCAAGTATGGTGTTTGTTTGAGAAAATGAAAACTGTTCCGTTATGTGGAGGGTAGGTTAAAAATAATCCCTTAATTGTGCACTTAACAGTGTTGGTCTTTTAAATTTGTCAAAAGTTAACACTTTTAATCTCCTTTATATATTTACCTAACTCCGTCTGTTAGATATGACGTAAACTATGAAAAAAACCGAAATTAGCAGGTAACACACAAATTTAGAAATACAATTTTTGTAGTTTTTTTAATTTTTAATTTATATTCTAGGTCTAATGCATCAATTTTTGCTAATTAATATCTACTTAATGTCTAGTGTAGTTTTTTAGTTTGCAAATTTTAGGGTTTGATGAGACTTTCTTGGTATTTATAGTTAAATCTATTTTTACCCCTGTTTCCATCAAATCATACAAACAGAGTTCGCTAAATATTTTATGAATCAGACCCGTTTGGCCATTAGAATTTCTCTCTTTATTTCCGAAATTTTTTCACTTTATTTAAAAATCAATGTTTAACAGTGAAAATTCCAAATACAACTTTGAAAAACACCTAGAATTTACTTTTCATTTTCAGTACATTCAAATAACTAGATATTCTTTCGCCACATGCAACCGAACTAATATCTTTTCTTTTCATCAAATAAGCAATATCTTTCTACATGTCTAGCTGGAACGGAATTGTCTTCCAACTTTTTACTTTACATTCTTGATTCTTGTCCGTCCCTTAGTGGTATGTATTTCATTGATATATAGATACGATCCCCTTAGATGGAGAAATTGTTTCTGCAAAGCATATAAAAATTTGATCACATCAAGTCTTGCAAACATCGATTAATGTTTTCAAGTCTCCGGATACAACTTTATGGCCTTCAAAGCAAACCTTTTCACTTCAAATAGTGTCCCTTTTCCAAGATTTTTGTAAGAAAATTTCTTTATTGCACCGCACAATATTTCAGCCAATCAAGTAATAACCTGTCACAAAAGAAATATAGTTCCTTCATAACTCGAATAACTAGTGATCAATGGGGCATATACTCGAGGAATGACTGGGGTAATCTCATAGTTACGTTAGTAAACATTGAATTGCACATATGATTAATTAAACTAAAAAGTTGTGATAACAAAATTACACTGCAAATCAACCTTTATGCACATTATCAAACCAATGATGCTACCTTAAGAGTACCGGAGCTCTATTAAGAGTATAGGATGTAGTTATTTTTCCTACAATCATTCATATTCTAGATAATTGTATCATGGACTTGATGAACAAAAAAGTTGGATATTGACTTAGAAGTCAAGGTATACACCAACCAACACTCCATCTCAATCAATCAATTTTTTTTTTTTTTGTGGAATTTTGACTTGAGATGTTTTCTCTCAAGGTCTTTACACCACTTATTACTCTTATTCTAATACTAATCAAACTTTTTTAAATTTTAGACTTGAGAAGTTTTTGTCAAGGTATATATACCAACTAATACTCTAATAGACTTCATATATTGATATTGTGTAACATGCAAAAGGATCAAAAGAAAACCCCAGTAGAGCAAAAAGTTTCAATCTTGAAGGAAGGATCAGAATCTTTCTAAATAAAATTCAACATGAAGCTAGTTTTGAGTACTGAGATTCAACCTTTTCACTTTCCAAATTCCATTATTCAAGAAACATCTCATTATGCTATCAATGAAAGACATACAATTAACTAATTTTTAAGTAGAGAATGAAGCAAGAAATAAAAGTTACCTTTAAGCGCAATTCTTCAATTCTAATCGTGATACTAGTAATTTCTTTTATGATAGTAATTTAAATGTTGTATTGGTCCCTTATCTTTTCTTTATGTGAAGCTTGTCCTTGATATATCTAAGAATTGTAGTGGAGTAAATTTTAAGTATTTTACTTAATTTCTTATGTAAATTTTATTTCAACAAGAGTAAAATTGTTGATATCTAAATTTACTGTGAAAATTTAAAAAACCTTCACTCTTCGACAAATTTCTGCTAATTTTACTATTTTAATATCATACTACTATTACTATTTTATTAAACATTTAAATTGAGCTTGATATTGTTATTTTGAACAAACTCATATTGTTAAAAGTTGATTCTTTTTATGATCTAACGTAGTCTTTTCTTGCATTTGCCGACTCAAACTTGTAATATTTGAATTTTTGACTTAGAAATATCTTTGTCATGGTCATTACAATTAATATTCTTATAGACTTTTCTTTCCCACTAAGAGAATTGATTAAATAATTATTTCTTACTTGGCTACATTAATTGAATTTTTAACTTACTTTGAGATATTATTGTCATGAACTCTACACCAATTAATATTCTTATAGACTTTTCTTTTCCCCTCTAAGAGAATTGATTAAATAATTATTTTATTACTTGACAACATTAATTGAATTTTTGACTTAGAAATGTAGGTCATAATTTTACACCAATTAATATTCCTGTACTTTTCTTTTTCCCCTAATTAATAATTTTGAATTGATTAAATAATTATTTCTTACCTGATTACTCTTAAATTAAAGTTAATATTATTCACGGTGAATTATTCTACATTATATAAGACTACTTGCAGAGACTTGGGACTATGACGATTTCGTGTCAGAGGCAGACCTAGCTACATTGTATGGCAGGGGATCAGAGTCACCAGACCCTGTAAACCTTGAAAAAATAATCTCTCTCTCTGTATATATAAATATCTTGAAGAACGAACATATACTTAATTAGGCACACTGATAAACAAATCCTAGCCAGGGCATTGATTGAAGCTATTGCTTCCCTTAGTTGCGCTTGGGTTTTAATCCTACATGTCACATTCCTTAGTTTTGTTTTGAAAAAAATATATATTTAAACGGCTTCACGATGACTCTGATTTCATTTCTGCATTTTACTTTAGTTCCACATCCCCTCCCCTCACCCCCCACCCTCGGGTGCCACCCATTAGCCATTACTGGAAGTTTCACCAGCATAGGGTGAGCCTTAATAATTAGTGGTGCCTCCGGCGTCTTTAAATTTTGTGTCTGCCTCTATTTTGTCTGATAAGGTATCAAACAAAATGTATTACAATTGATGTGATTTTTCTATTGTAGCTTTCGTTGAACCTTTCTATCCAATGGCTCGTGCTTTGACTTGAACATTTGGAACTTTTTATATTGGCTGGCATTCAATTGAATTCACGCGCATTGACTTGTGGATATATTTGACATCTTTCGATTAGTTTAATTTCAATAAATTGACAATGTGGAAAAAGCATGAAGGTTCCTGTTGTCCTCCTCAAGGCATTATATTGATAACGCTCTTTAAATATGCATTATCAGAGATAATATCTCAAATGGTCACTCAACTGAGGTTAGTTCCCTCATAAAGTCACTCGACTTTGTTTTATAACCCAAAAAGCACTCAATTATTAATATCTCACCTAGAAAGGCACTCAACCAATTTAAATAATTTTTTCATTAAATAAAATACAATGTCGTTACATTTCAATATTAATTCTACATATTTAGGGGGGAAATGTCATGACCCACTTTAGGACCGCGCGGGCACCTACCTTTCCACCTCGGTAGGCGAACCCTCTCATTGAATAACACATCAATTAAACAAGAAGATTCATTAAACTATTAGACATTTAGAAATACAGTGAAACCTCATAATGTAATCAATAAACTCAAGATTCGATAAGATTACAACCATTTAATAAGTACAAACTCGATCCAACTTCCCATGACCTGGCCTAGACTAGTATAAGAGCGATTAATGAATTCAGATTACCACTACATTCTAAGACTCAGCTTCCGTCCCGAAATGAAGTGGGTGGAGGCCTTCCAGATAGGCACCGCACATTTTTCGCTTATGTAACAATCAACCACCTGAAACAATCTATACCCCAAAAAGGGTGTAGCAAGTGCAATATCAGTACAAACCACGCGTACTGAGTAAGTATCATAGGCCGACAATGGTTAGTAATACATATCAATAAAAGAATTCACAGATAAACATGACAACAATCCAATCAAGTCATACGTCTATCTACTACACAATGTACATCAATACCTTTAAGCATTAATTTCACTCTAATAATTCAACAGTCAATCTCACAACGATCTCGGAACTCACATATCATTAAATCAATCGTTTCAGTCTAGTAGTCAACTCATCATTAAGACACCCGTTATCCTACATCAAATAGAGATCAAACATATAACTAATCTTACGGACGGAAGTTTAAAGATACCTCAACAAGTTCAATCAATGAATCCAGATTCAAGTACATGTCATTGCCTGAGTAAAGCATCTAATTCCAAATGTCCCAAGTCTGAATAAACCAATCCGAATCCAATCATCACAAATAAACACCAAATCATATCATACATGCCATAATGCAATGCAATGCAAGATGTATCAATGCCATGCCATGCCATGCAAATTGTAACGACCCGTTTGGTCGTTTAGCACTTTTATGCCTAATATCTCTAAAACACCCTTTTGTGGTCTAATTGTGGTATCTATAGCTTGCGATAACATTGATTCGGTTATTTAATTGACAAGAATTTTAGACCCCGTATTTTATACGTCGAGTGATTCGCGAAAGACTCAACGTGAGATAGAAACCTCGGATTTACTTAGTATAAAAATGTTATTGGAGATTAGGAATTACTTAAGTGTGGTGTTAAGTAAAAATTGGTGACAATAATAAGCCAACAAGAGCCTCAACATCCAAGGTAAAAAGGATGACTCAAGTCATCTAAAATAAGGCAAATGGAAGACATACAAGTGTGAAATTAAATGTTGATTCATCCACTACATTTTCAACATATTGTGGACAATTAAATTTGGAAGAAAACTTACATGATACATTCGGCTAGGGCTGAAAATTTTGGAGGAGAAAAAGTTGAAGCATACAATTGAATATTTGAGCATCCACTACTTTATGAAAGTATACATTGTTTTAGGAGGACATAACATGGTGGAGGGATCATTTCACATTTAATATTGCTCATCCATCTTGGCATGATTACAATAGACAAAGGGTGGTGCATGAATCATTCAACACACATAAGATTGTCTTGTAAACAATTGAAAAGAAAGAAGAAAAGAGGAACAAGGGGTCGGCCAAATGAGGCTTATGGCCGAAAGTGGTGAGGCAAAATATTGAAATTTTGTGTAAAGTTAATTGAGTGCTCCATGTCATGAGTGGAGCATGTGTTGTATCCAACTTGTAGGCATCATAATTTAACAAAATAATGACTAAGGAATCAGCCATTACATTTATTTTCAACTTCACAACAAAGAAAGAAAACCTAGAGGGAGAGAGGGCAAGCTCACGGCCACAAGGGCTGAATTTGGAGCTTTTGTGTGTTGATCAAAAAAATTATTTTCCAAGGTGTTTCAACCCTTTAGAAGGTCCCTAAAACGTGAAGATAGTCTTTGGAGCAACAAGAACCATTTTCATCTCAAGTCACCAACTCTAGCCAAGTAAAGAATTCAAGTGGTCAAGGTAAGATCTAACTTTCTTTTCATGTATTAAGGGTGATGTAGATGTGTGAATATAAGTTGTATGCATGAAATAAGGTGTGTTGATGTTGGAACATGGTAATAGTTATGGAGTTATATGGGTTGATGTTGAAGTATGATTGTAACTTGACGAACATGAATCGCATGCATCAAATCATGAAAGTTGGTGTTGGAATGTTAGTTAGTCGTAGGGACTGTTTTTGGTGAATTTAATGGACTGATTTTCTTTAATAAATATAGTTGTTACTATCATAGATCTCATGGTAAAAAGAATGAAAAGAATTAGAAGGTTAAAGGTGAAGTTATGTTAGTATGAAAATGGTTGAATCTATGATTTTATGTGAGTGATGTTGAAGCATGGTGTAGCCGTGTGTGGACTGTTTTGGGAAGAAGTTAGTGAACTGTTTTTACTTGATATTTTGATTGTCATTATCATGAAATTTATGATGGAAATGAAGGTGTTTAATGGTTGGAGTTGAAACTAAAGTCATTTGTGAGTTGTTATAAGGATTATAAAAATGACGATATAGCGTAGTTGCGTATGAATTGATGTTGTACTTATCGTGTGGATAGCTGGTCGTAACTTACTGAAATTATATGAAAAGAAGACATGAAATGATGTATAAAAATCACATGTGGTTGGCTTAGTATGTTCGTAAACATTTGCAAGAATTCCGAACATCGTTATGTTGTCGGTTAGGGACTGTTTTGGACATGTTGTGGTAGTGGACTGTTTTGGACTTATGCTTTCATTAAGTTGGAAAGAATAATTATAAGTTAAGAGTATACACCATATTGTATGTTGGATGGAATGTTATAAGTTGTGACATACAAACGTTAAAGCTACAAACTATTAGAAGTAACTTGAGAATGTCGTAGCCGTATGTGAATCATATTGCATGTCATGAATGTGGGCTGTTTAGAATATAAATATAGCAAAGTATGGGTGTCCTTAGAGTCGTATTCTAACGTAGATCGCATATTTTATAGATTTTGATCGTTCGAGGCTCTACGCAAAGGGAAGACATTAGCTTGATTGTTCGTGGCATCCGCTCGGCATTGAGGTAGGTTACGGTCTACTTTAGTTAGACTCGATTGGAGAATCGTATGTAGTTGTAGAAAGTGACGGGGACAGCATATAGGCCTTCGGGCATGAAGTAGAGGTGATTTCCAGTTAGATTGGCTTTGTTAGTTGCTATGTGGGCTTGTCGCCATATGTGTTATTTTCTGTGATTATCACCTGTTCGTATCTCTGTCACATACTAGCTCACTCACCGTGTGTAAAGGAATGGTAACATTAATATGACTTGTATTGGTTGACTATATATTGATGATATTGTTGAGACTGATATCATGCATGACATGTCTTTTATATTATTGTTATGATGATTGGTGAGGTGAGTGATCGAGAGACTCCGAGGTCTTTGCCGGAGATTGAGAGTGACAGAGAGACTCCGAGGTTTCTGCCGGAGATTGAGAGTGACAGAGAGACTCCGAGGTTTCTGCCGGAGATTGTGAGTGTTTGTTGCCGAGGTTTCTTGCGGGAACAATGGAGTGTCCGATGCCCGAGGTCTTTGCCGGATCGTGAGAGTGTGCTCGTGATCCGAGGTTATATTCCGGAGCGAGTGGTACATGGACTTCGCGGGTCCCCCATGGGTCATGACTATGAGGCATTGCCATAGCATGTGTGTACGGAGTGGAGTGTGAGAGGTGACTATTGCATTGCATTGCATTGCATTCATCCACTTATATATTTGACCGATCATTTGGTGAATTATATCTGTCTTGGTTGATTTCATGATTCCTTTACACCTTACTTGTATTGATATGTGACCATACCGTTTATTTCTATGTGCTACTTGTTGGTTTTGACTTCTTCATGCGTTATCTAATCATTGTCGGCCTATGATGCCTACCGGTACAAGTGTTGTACTGATACTACTCTTGCTGCACTTTTGTTGAGTGCAGAGTACGATCCAGGCTCCAGTTCTAAACCCCGTGGCTGATACGTGAGGGTGACATCTTTTAGTTATTCAGGGTGAGCTACCTGTCATCCGTGGCCCCTGAAGAACCTCCTCTATCTATTTCTCGTTTTTGTATTCGACGTACAATATGTAGCCTTCGGGTATTTTCGTACTTCTATTCTGTCCTATGTTAGCGCTCTTGTACCCTTTGACCAGATTTTTGGGATTGTCGTGACATTTCTTGTTATGATAAGTATTTAAAACTTGATAACTTATTCTTAAATAAATTTTCCGCTGATTTAACTTGTTATTAGTAATGTGGTTCGCCTACTCGAAGGGATAGTGTAGGTGCCACCACGACTCGTGAATGATAGTGTATCGGTGCACAACCACGACTCGCGAAGTCTAAGTGCCACCCGTCTCGGATCTTTGCCCAAACGTACGACGGACCCCTTAATTGCTCATCGGGGAAGTCCCACAGCACCACTGGGAACCCACTGAGTCCATGCACCAACAACGATTTCGGGATATCACTTGGAATCGGCCATGCAACAAGGATGCGAATAGATCATACCTGACATTAGCCATCTCTGCGTCATTTTCGAAGTAAAAGCGTCGTCAAATATCAATTTCACACAACAACGATTCCTAATTGAACCTCGAACATCGGCCTTCTTATAATCACTCAAGTAAAAGAGTTTATCAAATATCGATTTCATATAATCAACGATGAACGGATTCGGAATGTCTTTTCACATCTTAAAGAGTTTATCAAAATACGCTTAGCTCAATCAACGATACCGGATCATCACCGGTATCGGCCATGCATTATGAATATGGGAGAATGCGTGCAACGATACGTAAATCGATCAAGTTCAATATCACAAGTAATTAACGGGTACGCTAACAACGTATCATATCACAATCGAACAATATATCAATATCACAATATATGCCAACAACAATATCACAATACTGTAAGCTGGTATGCCAACAACAATATCACAATACCAATGTGCTGGTATGCCAACAATATATCCGAACAATGGGGATACGCCAACACGTATCATATCACAATAACAATGAATATGGGAGAATGCAAACAATATCAATATCACAATGGTATGCCAACAACATATATAATATATGCCAACGATACCAAGTATGGAACCAAAATAACAATGTATCTATATCACAATAATATATCCGAACCTAGATGGATAACGAAGTCTTATCAACAACTCATGGTACGAAGCCAACACAATAGAACTGTCAAGCACAACACAACGAGGTGTGGATAGTCCCAACACACAACAAGTCAATCAATCGATATACATTATTACCACTTCCTTAAATCAAACCCTATTAGCTTAGTACAAGTAATCTGCACCTTTACATTCTGCCATCATTCGTCACAACTTTTTTTAGAACTCCATCACAATCGTTGGTGTATTTTATCCTCCCATTTGTCAACTAGGTTCACTATTAATGGCATAACACAATAATCATGGGAATTTCTCATCATTAGACACAACAATAGGTTTCACCCGCTACTTCAAGTTACGTATATCCACCAATATTAAAGAAAACCACATCAAACAACCTAAGGAATCCACAGTGCCACAAGCTCGAACACACAAATCACACAACAATACAATCCTAAGATTCCATCCCAAATATCCAACCCTATACATGCATTCTCCGTTCCTTCTAATACACGAATATATGAAACTAACGGAGTCTATCGAAAGGGAAGCCATAACCTACTTGTCAAATAATAATATAGAAAGTTGTCGAACCATAGAGATTGGTTTATCTATTCTATAGACGTTTCTTGTCTTAATTACTATTTGAGAAAATCGTAAAGAGTTGAGTGTGTGAGTTAACTAACTAAAAATACGCAAATAGAGCAATGGAGATATATTTTATTTTTTCACAAATATAATAAAAGGTGTTGGGATCCTAACTTCACTTGATATTTCTATTATAAAGTAAATTCTTTAATCTTCAATTTCTATTTCTCATAAATGTATAAATGCCTCTCACGATTACATTTATATATTATTACTTAAGTTGAAGAATTAATCGCACTTTCCCTCAAGTTATACAAATTAATTATCAAAATAGTAATATTAAAGAATCGAAATATATGCTTGAACCGAAACATGCTCTTTATAGTAAGTCCTTTCGGTTATCTTACTCGCTATAACTAATCAATACACTATCCGCCCTCTCGATTACAAATAAGTGTAAAATTAATTACGACGTAAAAGAGATAGATGTCACTAAATAAATGTTAACATCTATCAATACGAATTAACTATGTTACTTCTTCCGCCTCTCCTCGATTGCTGTAATTAGTAACAAGTTAATTGGTAGTATAAAATTAGAGATAAACATTAACAAATAAAATAACATCTAACTGTAAAGTATATAAAAGTTAAATAG
>NW_026716726.1:0-17125 GCF_029784015.1 Lycium ferocissimum
CGTAACACTCATAATCATCTTGGGCCCTTAAATCATAACATAAATACATAACGAAAGTTTTTCGGAAATCAAACATGCTTTTCATCTTTTCCGGATTAAGTAAAGCCTGTAATCGCATGATATCTGTAATATAATGCAAACTAGTATATCGGCTTATGGAGCCGCTTTCAAACCAAACATACTACATACATGACTCGTCCGCAAAGTCTCTAACATGATCAAGATGACATAATACATATGCTACGACTCGCGACCTCAAAGAAATGGAGCTCGCCAATCATTGAAAAATCTTCTACTAACATCATCTACTCAAATGCATGTACTGCGTGGCATGAAAAGCAAACGCGACCCACGAAGAAAGGGGTCAGTACGGAATATGTACTGGGTACGTAAAGCATGAAATACAGTAACTAAGATCGTACTGAAATAAGGAGTACAAAAGATCGTAAGACTTGCCTTTGAAACATAAAGCATGTGTATCAATAACATGTCAAATTCATTATAGAACTGAAAAACATAGTTAGGAAATCATCTTGTACGTATGCATAGATATAAAGTGCCCCGGCCCTCTAGTAAGGGACGCGGTAAGTAAAATCATCAGATGCATATACATATAATATGCCCCGGCCCTCTAGTGAGGGACGCGGTGAATAAAGTCATCTTATGCCATCCTGGCCGCCTCCCCATATCATCATATCATCATATATATATATATATAACGTGCCCCAAATAGCAATTGTGAAGTTAGAAGAGTAAAAGACCCCCTCGAGTTCGGAGGGAGACACGTTACGAGGATGTTTCGGGAGTTGTCAAGATCCCAACTTGCTCCAGATTACGTGACGGAGGTCATGCGGTGAGGTGGACGCGATTATACCGGCAATAAAGCATCGTATTTCATCAGAGTTCCAAAGTTAAGCGTGCTGGAGTGAGAGCAATTCTAGGATGGGTGACCCCCTGGGAAGTTTTCTGAGAGTCTTACAAATTAAGACGTAGGGAGAAAACGAGAAGTTAGAGTAATCTAAGGAGAATTAGAGTCCGTAGAGTGGGCAAAAACCTTAAGGGATCGCGTAGGACGGGGCAGATCAGACCGGTGAAGGGAAAGAGTTAACAGAAAGAGGAAATAAGAAGAAAGTGAGACAATAGGGTAGTAGTAGGTTGTGATGTGAGTAACTGGGGACACGAGTGCCATAAGTGACGGGACTGTGAAACGCCAAGTTATAGGAAGATGAGATACAAGGTAAAATGAGTACTAGAAGATGTCACGACCCAACCCCGTAGGCCGTGACTAGTGCCCGAGGTGGGCACCCAAACACATTCATCAAACCCGAATCACATACAGATGGCTTATGCGCATACAAGTATCATACGCTATCTCAAATTATCTCAAACTATCTCAAACACATCTCAAACACAAACATATATATATCGAAGCTAAAAGAAGGCTATCAAATGGCGCAACGGCCCAAAACATATACAAATGCGAGCGACAAGGGCACGGCGAATGGGATCGGCCCAGAACATATATCATACAAACACACCTGTACAGAATAGGCACTGTTATACCTCGCATTTTGTGCGTATTCGGAAAAATTGGAAATAATTCGGAATGGTAAGAAATAAGGCTTTAATTGGATCTTACTTAATGTGCATGTGATGTTCAAGGAAATATTGACGCGAAAATATTAAGGAAGGTTAAGGGCAAAATTGGAATTTTGTAAATTAGTCCCGCGAATTTCCAAGTGTGATCCATCAACTATTGGGCTAAAAAAAAAATAAGAAAATTGAGGCCCAAAGGAGAGGGGTGGCCGGCCATGGCCTTGCCTTGGCCCAAGTCCATGAAGTTGGTCATGTGCTATATCATGTGATCAACTAAATATATAGGAGTAAAGGTTCAAGAAAATTCAAGAAACAATTGAACAAGAGAAAAACAAGAGCCAAAAAAAAAAAAGAGCAAGTGAAGAGAGAGAGGTTAGGCCAACCCTTCAAATTTTCACCCCTCAAAATATTGTTCCAAAAATTATTTTCTTGTGGTTTTCATACTAATTCAAGGTCCCTTTACAACTTGGCGTAGTTGTTTCGGAAGATTGAGTTCTTGTTTCTTCAAATTCGACACTTGAGGGGAGTGAAGAAGTTGGAAGGAGAAGGTAAGAATTCATCCCCTCTATTTATGTTATGAAGGTTTGTTTGTGTTGTAGTATATAGAAATGAGTAGAATATATAGAAATATGGAAGTTTGCAAAGTAGAAGTGCATGTGTGCATGTGGTTAATACATGCAAAGTTGTATAGTTAGGATGAGTTGAATTTTATGTTGTATTATAATTGTGGTCATTGTGGAATTTGTATTGGAAGTGAAAGATGGATAAAAATTTGATGAAGTTGGAATTTGGCCTAAGGCCGTGTGGTATGTGATAGGGAAATCATGATGGATTTATTTTGTTTAGTACGTTAGTTGTGTTGTTGTGACTTTATTAATGTAAATGAAGGGTATATGGGTTAAGTTGGCATGAAAATGGAACGTAGAGAATTGTATCATGTTAATGTGATTTTTGGTATTAAGATAATGAAGTTGTTAAAGTGTGGATTATGGTTGTTAGTGATGAAGTAGTAAGTAGAAAAATGTGTTGGGATGGTTTTGTTGCATATATGGAATTTTTTGGATGGAATATGAAAATGTTTAACATTGGATATAAGGCTTGAAATACTCTTGGTTTATGTTTTAATTATTTTGAATTAGTATGTGAACATGAAAATATGGATATTGATTTATAAGTGTAAAGTTGGATTTGGAATTGTTGCATTATTTGGAAAATAAGACCATTTGCGCTAGAATGCGTTTCTAGTCGATTGTTGATGTTGTTTATATTGTTGTTGGTATGGTTGTTGTTGTTTTTTTGAGTTTGAATCTCGGGGATGTTGTATGTATAGGGGAGATGCCGCCCAAATTTTTGTAGACAAGTATTGGTTAAGATTGAAATCTTAAGGCCTTATATTAAAAGTTTGGTAAATTTGACCAATTGTAGGTTTTGGTCGAAACGGGATTTGAACTTTGGCAAGCGTAAAAAGCAAGAAAGGTATGTAAGGCTCCACCCTTCCTTCTCTTGGCATGTCCTAGATGTAATAGGTTTGAATTCGGATCTCGGGGACGACTCTACTCTTTGGAATCTACGTCCAAATTTACCCCTTTTCCATTCGAAAAAAATTGAACTAAATAATTTGCAAACGGCCGGAAAAAATTGTTTAAACATCTAGATTTTGTGCAAACTGAATCTGACCATCTTAAAACTCTTATAAGTGATATTATGAACGCTAAAGTACGTGTTATGTGTACGCCACCTCATTTGACCCGAGGTGGGCCCACTATTCCCGAGTTTTTCCGTATTATTTTATTTGACTTGGTTTTGAGTAAAATGCAAAGGAAACCTTTTGGTTACTTTTCTAACTACTTGATGATAGCCGTTTTAATTATTTTGAAAAGTCTCACACTATATTCAAAAAAAAAAAGAAGAATGGGAACGATTTTAGAAGGATTATTTCTGACTTAATCCGTCGTGACATCCGAGAGTCATACGCTTTGATCATCGCACAATTTCCTTCGTATGATTTGTCATCTAAATTATGCTATCGAGTTCTGTATAAGTTCTATATTTTGATATATATATACAAATGACCCCTGAAGTTCTATTTTGATAAGGATCCTCCGCGGCCTTTAAAAAGGTATGTGCTATGCCTCGTCCGGACCCTTTTTCATGATATGTCGTTTGTTTATTCCGTCCGATCTCTGTATATGTTGTACATTTTATATTGCATTTAGTTTCTCCGCCTCCACTCGTGGATGCCCTCATGCTTCGGAACCGACCCGGGCCGGGATATGTTATCAAGCGTTTTCCACCGCATTGTTTGCCGTGCCTCGTGTGATTATTATGTATATACATGTACATTATTATTATTATGCTTGTCACATTATCTCACTAGGGGTGTGATGGGCACCCGACCCCACATTCGGAGCCGAGCGAAATATCTAATTACAAACGTAATCTCTCGGACTCTTAATCGGACAAAATGATACATACATCAAATATTTTGGAAATATTCTTTGTAGTTTACAAATCGACGAATCGAAATCATATGGAATTTATTGCATACTAATGACACGTCGGTGATGGAGCCACTTACAAAGGCGACATTCGGGAACCCACGACTTGCAAAGTCTCTAACGGATAATCGAACACATAACAAACATAATCGACTCGGCCGCGCTCCGGAGCAAGTGGAGCTTGCCAACTTATTCGGAACATCTCTACAAAAACGTACTCCCTCCCGGGTGTACACGCGGCATGGAACGCAGTTAAACGAGGGGGTCGTAATGCGGAATATGATTATTGTATGTAAAGCATAGAGACCAACAAACGAATTATAACTAAACGAGGATATGGAACATAAATGTAATAACCGAGTGTCGAAATGCTTACTCATAAAACATAAGCAAATCACACGTGGAAAAACATGCCATAGCCGGCCCCCATCATGGGACTCAGCAAACAGAAAGTGGTCGCCCCCGACACTGGCGCCACAACATATCATATCAAATCGAAAATGTGCACATATCATAGCATATCAGATGGCCATATCATATCAGATCATATTAGAGTGTGTACATGGCACAGCATACTCCACAACCCATGTACATATATACCCCCTCGCATCGGGCACGGCGAACAATGCGATGGAAACGCTTGATAACATATCCGGCCCGGCTCGGTGAAGGAAGCATTGAGGCATCCACGAGCGGAGTAGTGAGAAACTAAATGCAATATAAAATGTACAACATATACAAGAGATCGGACGGAATAATCAAATGACATATCATGAAGAAAGGGTCGGACGAGGGCATACACACATACCTTTTAACGACCGCGGAGGATTCTTATCAAAATAGAACTTTAGGAGTCATTTGTGTATATCAAAATATAAAACATATCGAAAACTCGATAGCATAACTTAAATGGCAGACCTTAAAGCGAACATTTGACAATAATCAAAACATAAGTCTTTCGGATATCAGGGTGGTTCGTGTCAAAATAGTCTTTTTGAAGTAGTTTCAAATCCCAAAGTAGATCATAAGACTCAATAAAATAATTATAGCAGTTATTCTTTAGAACTTAGAAAGGTAGTTAAAAGTTTTCCTTAGTTTTCATTTTAAAGAAGATCAAACGGAATGTCAACACAAAGTTCGGAAATAGTGGGTCCGCCTCGGGTCAAGTAAGGTGGCGTACCCAAACAGCGCATATTAAACCTTATGATGTCATTTATGAGAGGTATAAGATAATCGGATTTCATATGTACAAGTTCTAGATACTTGGATGACTTGTTGAAACAATCGCAACATAATTAATTCAATTCTACCGAATGAAAAAGGAGAAATTTGGACGTGGATTCCGAGGAGTATAGTTGTCCCCGAGGTCTAAATTCAAACCTAGTACATCTAAGACATGCCAAGAGAAAGAATGGGAGAGCTTTACATACCTTGTTTGCCTTTTACGCTTGCCAAAATCCAAATCCCGTTTCGTCCAAAACCTACAAATGGTCACATTTACCAATTTGCTATTCATAAGGCTTAAAATTTCAATCTTAACCAATACTTGTATATAAAAATTTGGGCAGCATCTCCCTATATATATAACATCCCCGAGATTCAAACTCGGCCAAAACAACAACAACCATACCAACAACAATATAAACAACATCAACAATCGACTAGAAGCGCATTCTAGCGCAAATAGTCTTATTTTCCAAGTAATGCAACAACTCCAAATCCAACTTTACACTTACAAACCAATATCAATATGTTCATATTCACATACTAATTTAAGATCATTCAAACATAAACTAAGAGCATTCAAGCTATATATCCAATATTCAATTCCATCAATTTCATATTCAATCCAAATTCTATATATATGCAACAAAAACCATTCCAACGCATTTTCTACTTACTAATTCATCTCCAATAACAACAATCTATACTTTAACAACTTCATTATCTTAATATCATAAAATCGCATTAATATGACATAATTCTCTACATTTCATTTTCATGTCAACTTACCCATATATATGCTTCATTTACATTGTAATGATCACAATTAACATGTTACACAAAATGAATCCATCACCATTCCATCCATATATAGGCCACGTACACCAACGTGCAACTCTCCAACTTCATCCCATTTTCATTCAACTTTTATTTTCAATACAATTTCCATAATCACCACAACTAGAATGCAACATAAAATTCAACTCATCTCAACTATACCACACACACACCCATGCACGGCCACATGCATATATTCATATCTACTTTGCAAACTTCCATATTTCTATATATTCTACTCATTTACATACACTACAACACAAACAAACCTTCATAACATAAATAGAAGGGAGGAATTCTTACCTTTTCTTCCAAAGTTCTTCACTTGGCCAAGGTGTCAAATTGATGAAACAAGTGCTTTTCCTTCCGAAATAATTACACCACGTTGTAGAGGAGCCTTGAATTAGTAGAAATACAACAAGAGAATAATTTTTAGAGCAAGATTTCCATGGCCTAATTTTGCATGGTGATGGCCGAATGGAGGGAGTCTTTCTCCTTCTTTTCTTTGTTTTCTCCTTCTCTTATTTCTCTTGAAACTTCTAGGAAATTTTGACAATTAAGTGGCCTTTTATTTACTAATTCATCACATGGATGAATTGCCATGGGCTTGGGTCTTCTTGTTGGGCCATGGCCGGTTGGGCCTCTCCTTTCCTTTCTTTCTCTTTTTTTTTTTTTGATTTTTCCAAGCCCAATTATTTAGTCCATATTTGTAGTAATTCATGAAACTAATTTTCGAAATTCCAATTTTGCCCTTAACCTTTCCCAATATTTCCACATCCGAAACTTTCGTAACCAACTTATATCAAGCAAGACCAAAACATAACATTGTCCTCAACTTACTACAATTATCTCAAAATGTCCAAATATTCCAAATACGGTTTATAACACTTGTGCTTAGCTTATCGCACCGATCTCAAAATATCCGAACGTGCAAAGTACGGGGTATAACATCCTTCCCCTCTTTAGAACATTCGTCCTCGAATGTTAAATTAGCCCTATAGGGACTCATACGTATTTTTGGGGGAGTTTTCTTTTTACGGTTATCGCACATAACTCGTGCATTAATCAACATCATCAAATAAGTGATTCTGATTATCCGTAGATATAGGAACCAAGGGGGGGGGGGGTACTTCTTTTTCATCTCGCCTGGAGTTTCTTAAGTCACCTTTTCCTTACTACACGTCCGCCACACAGTACCTTAATGGGAGCCATACCTCTGTCACACAGTTTTTCCTTTTCTGCCAAGTTAGGACCGCTATTGGCCGTTTCTCGTAGGGATAGCCCCTCTTTATTCCTTGAATGCCCTCCACGAAGAAATATTATAGGGGTTATAATGTATTTGCGACGCATAGGCATTCGGAACATTAGATGCACCGCTCCTACCCTCAATTAGATAGTAAATCTAATTCATAGAAAACCTTGCCTACTTTACGGATGATTCGATAAAATCCAAGACATCTTGGTTATGTTTTTCTCATAACACCTCTCATGGGTGATATTTCCGAAAATGTCCAGTTACTAATCCGGAGTTCTAAGCGTCAACAACGATCACCTACATATGATTTAAATCGGTTCCGAGTCGTTAATGATCGTTGTCTCCGAATCGAGTTTCACATTATCAACTATCCGTCGATAGATTATTTTCAGACCACGTAACTTAACCTTGTCGCTATTAAAGTACTAGTCAGTTAGTGACGTACACCTCCAGCCATACAGAGCCTTATACAGTGTCTTCCGGATGCTATTATTATCAACTAGACCTCAATGGGCGGCAAGTGTTTATTTCCATTGCCTCGAAAACAATGGCATACGGGCTCGTAACTTATTTATTAACGTCTCGGATAACACGCTTAGCTTGTCGTGGGTCAAGAGCAGATGTTGGTTTAGGACTTACTTATACTCTCAATTCTTTTCGGACGGATCTCCCGGGTTAACCATATACTAGGTGTTCTGTTCGACATAGCAAATGTAGGTCCTTATGAAATCTCACTACCTTCTTGAGGTATGATCTTGCATAGTCCGTAATGTGTTTAGCCATTACATAATCTTCTTAATTTCATCTGTCATATTTTTGGCATTTATTTCATATCACTCCGTTGTCTTTGATTCAAACTCTTTCATTTCCCTTTTTCTGCGACTTGCTCTTAATCTTATTTTGACTTGATTATATTGTAATCTCAGTATGTAAACATACGCAAGTTAATCCAAGAAATGCCTTAGCATCGCCTTACTAACCTTTAGGTTGTTCCTTGTCTTCTCCCTTTGTCTTACAATCAGTATCGGGAGGAATCTTTAATTGATCCTGGTCAAGTTCGCTTACCTTTAGTACCAATTTTATTTTGGTAACATAGTCTAGACCATCTCTGCATTTTTATCGTATCGTATTCAAAATATCATAACCATACTGTTATTATTAGATCCTTACATTTTTTTTTTCAAATCATGTACTCACTTGGTTTGCCTATTGTGCAAATATTCGTAAGTTACATAACCATTCCCATATAATTCGTATACCATATATGTGATTGCAGATATAACCTCTCCCTTTTTCTGATTCATTCTATCTTACGTATCCCATTCGTACCAAATGCGCTGATTCCATTTGTCGTATTCCTTTCTCTTTTACAAGCATCCACTACCTAGAATCATATTATTCACCACCTTCACTGACAATCCCTGGTACCACTTCAATTATCATCTTGGCTCCCGTTCGTTTGTTGTCGGTTTCATTTCACCAACCGGTTTCAAAGCATAGGATCTCGCAGAAAATTTAAGCGTTCACATTGAACGTGCCGTAATATAGTTGATTTCCATCTTACCTTTGCGTTTCTCTTATCCGCTCCCCCCTTTAGGGTGCTCCCCTATCATTATCTATTTACCTTCCATCTTATGGCTCCATTTAAAATTTTCAAACTCACATGTTTCTTTCCGAATACATTTAACATACCATACCGTATCCACATTTCTTTCCTTCTATAACTTAGATTACCCCGTATGAAATTCTAACATATTCACAAATGGTAAAGTTCCCCCATTATTTCATACAAAATCTAGTCTGATGGTTAAGGCTCAGGCAATATCGCTATTGTAACAATTGATCCGAGCCGTACTCTAATAATTCCCATTAGTGATTAGTGTTCGGATAACGTCGTTGTGGCAACAACATATCCAAATTGTATTGCATTTATTTCCGTCAAAAATTAGTGCGTATAATCATTTCAAACTCTTCATCCCGTAATGTTTATATTTAGACGATAAATATTCCAAGCCCTCTTATAATCTCATCTTATCCCCATAGGTACCGTCTATTTTTTTTCCAATAAACTTACAACATATTAGTCATTTTGCAATCCTCAATTCTCAATTCTTGTCTCTTATGGTTTGCACTACTTCTAAGATAAGGTCATATATACGTAACGTAGTATTCCCTTATGCTTCTTATTCTCTCACTCCTTCCATATACTCATTGTTAACTTACAATCTTATCCAAAATCATGTTGACTTCATCTTAGTAGTGGTCTTGTCTTAGGCTCTTTTTGTCGCACTACCTCTTCTGTCCATAACTATGCATTTTCTATTTATCCCAGATTCATGGTCAATTAATTGCGCCCATCTTGAGTGCTCCCTTAGTACTTCTCTCATTTCTTCGTCTATGTCCATCTTTCCTTCCATGAATTCCATTTCTAATTCGTTAATCACAATTCGATAAGTTGTTATCGGGAGACATTCTTCAGTCACCATCAGAAGGAACTAGAGCCTGGCAAGCACCGCAGGGCATCCTAGTACTTGGTTCGCACGATTTACCTTCAAATTTACTCTTGAGTTCTGAATGAACTATTTAGATCACAATTACTTACTCGTATGCTTTACATTCTTTCATCATAGTCGCACTCGGTTACAGGGCATTATTGCCCGTCGATTTGGGCCTCCTTCTAAAGCACAATATGGTTGGAACATATTCTAGCCCATTTAGATGAATTGCGAACTCGCCGTTCATATATGCTCCTTCAAGGCAAGATTTTTTTCCAAATAAAAGAATGCCTTTACGGATGGCGTGGGAGGTGTTCCTTAAAACTTAGTGCAACATAACATATTACTCTTCCTTTCCTTATTCTCTTCTTATTATTCCGTCAACATATAATCTTAATTCCACACTTTTCCCTACAGAATGTAACAAGTCTTTTCGTACGTTCTATGGCTCACTTTTCTGTTCACACTTTACCCGTGTGTTCTAGTCACATAAATCATGTCATATTTCGTTGCCAGACGTTTCTTATCTTCGTGCCCATCCTCCTTAAGGTTTCTATATGTTCCGCATATTCTAATTTCTTTTTGGGTTATCCTAATTTCTCATGCATCTCATACATCTACATTTATGGAACCCTTAATGCACTTCCCAGGGGGGTCACCCATCCCAGAATTGCTCTGGTCGTAGCACGCTTAACCTTGAAACTCTGATGAAATACGATGCTCTAATGCCAGTATAATTGCGTCCGCTTCGTCACATGACCTTTATTACCTAATCGGAGAAAATCGGAGTCTTACGGATTTCGGGACTTTCTCGTAACACGTCCCTTTTTCCATATTCTTGTTTTACCCTTCTTATTCCACAATATTCATCTTTCGTCCTAACTCCCTGCATTCCCAATAGCAATAAATATACCTTCGCCGTCATTACTTATAATTATTTCGGGTGTTGTCCTGTTTAAATCTTCACCCACCATTCCTACATAATAATTCACCGCAAAATCGATTGTCAACTATTTTTTTTTTAATCCTCCAATAAACCTTATTTCTACCGAGCATCGAATGTCATTTGTCTCGATCTTCAGGATCGTTATTTGTCTTTCCTATAATCATTTTTCACGTCATACCCCAATCCATAACTCTTCGAACCTCGCATCTCATTCATTATCTACTTACGATATTTTCTTTCCCCCCCGTTTGGCGTATCGACTAAATATTCTAATTAACAATTTCAGCGTTAGAATCTCTTTTAACATTCTTTTACTATTCAACCGTACATAGCAAATACCGGCGATACCTCACAGAACACTTAGTTATGTAACGCATTCCCGCCATTCGAAGCTTTCAATTTCCAGTAGCGGAACAAATATATCAAAATTCATTTCTGTAGTTTTCGTGTCATTACTTACTTTCTTCCATCGTATGTAAAGCCCACATATAGGAATTTCATCCTCCTATGACTTGGCTCTATCGCACGATCTAAGACAGAAAGAAGGTCAACAATCCCTAGATGCCCGTAGCCTCCTGTTTATAGATGTGGCGCGCTTCACACCATAAACAGGACTCTACCGGACACGACTTTCCAGACAACCCCTAGGACAGACCTGCTCTAATACCACTTTGTCACACCCCAATCTCACTAGGGTGTGATGGGCACCCGACCCCACATTCGGAGCCGACCGAACCCACTGACTCTAATTACAAACGTAATCTCTCTGACTCTTAATCAGACAAAAATGATAAATACATCAAATATTTTTGGAAATATTCTTTTGTAGTTTACAAATCGACCGAATGCGAAATCATATGGAATTTATTGCATAATACGGAATGACATGTCGGTGATGGAGCGCTTTACAAAACCGACATTCGAACCCACGACTCGTCCGCAAAGTCTCTAACAGATAATCGAGAACACATAACAAACATAATCGACTCGGCCGCACTCGGGAGCAAGTGGAGCTTGCCAACGCCGCCCGGAACATCTCCTACAAAGCCTATACTCCTCTGGGTGTACCTGCGCGGCATGGAACGCAGCCCCCGAAGAACAGGGGGTCAGTACGGAATATGTACTGAGTATGTAAAGCATAGAGACCAACAAACAGAATTATAACTAAACAGAGGATACGGAACATAAATGTAATAACCAGAGTGTCAGAAATGCTTACTCATAAAACATAAGCAAATGCATAGCAGAAAACATGCCATAGCCGGCCCCCATCATGGGACTCGGCAAACAGAAAGTGGTCGCCCCCGACACTGGCGCCACAACATATCATATCAAATCGAAAATGTGCACATATCATAGCATATCAGATGGCCATATCATATCATATCATATCAGAGTGTGTACATGGCATAGCATACTCCACAACCCATGTACATATATATACACCCCTCGCACCGAGGCACGGCGAACAATGCAGTGGAAGACGCTTGATAACATATCCTGGCCCGGGCTCAGTGAAGGAAGCATTGAGGCATCCACGAGTGGAGTAGTGAGAAACTAAATGCAATATAAAATGTACAACATATACAGAGATCGGACGGAATAATCAAATGACATATCATGAAAAAGGGTCCGGACGAGGCATAGCACATACCTTTTAACGACCGCGGAGGATTCTTATCAAAATAGAACTTAGGAGTCATTTGTGTATATCAAAATATAAAACATATACGGAAACTCGATACATAACTCAAATGGCGGACCTTATAGCGAACATTTGACAATAATCAAAACATAAGTCTTTCGGATATCGAATGGTTCGTGTCAAATAGTCTTTCCAAAAGTATTTCAAATCCCAAAGTAGGTCATAAGACTCAATAAAATAATTATAGTGATTATTCTTTAGAAGCTTAGAAAGGTAGTTAAAAGTTTTCCTTAGTTTTTCATTTTAAAGAAGATCAAACGGAATATCAACACAAAGTTCGGAAATAGTGGGTCCGCCTCGGGTCAAGTAAGGTGGCGTACCCAAACGGCGCATATTAAACCTTATGATGTCATTTATGAGAGGTATAAGATAATCGGATTTCATATGTACAAGTTCTAGATACTTGGATGACTTGTTGAAACAATCGCAACATAATTGGTTCAATTCTACTGAATGAAAAAGGGAGAAATTTGGACGTGGATTCCGAGGAGTATAGTTGTCCCGAGGTCCAAATTCAAACCTAGTACATCTAAGACATGCCAAGAGAAGGAATGGGAAGCTTTACATACCTTTTTGTCTTTTACGCTTGCCAAAATCCAAATCCCGTTTCGTCCCAAATCCTACAAATGGTCACATTTACCAATTTGCTATTCATAAGGCTTAAAATTTCAATCTTAACCAATACTTGTCTATAAAAATTTGGGCAGCATCTCCCCTATATATATAACATCCCCGAGATTCAAACTCGGCCAAAACAACAACAACCATACCAACAACAATATAAACAACATCAACACTCGACTAGAAACGCATTCTAGCGCAAATAGTCTTATTTTCCAAATAATGCAACAACTCCGAATCCAACTTTACACTTACAAACCAATATCAATATGTTCATATTCACATACTAATTTAAGATCATTCAAACATAAACTAAGAGCATTTCAAGTCTTATATCCAATGTTCAACATTTTCATATTCCATCCAAAATTCTTATATATATGCAACAAAACCATTCCAACACATTTTCTACTTACTAATTCATCTCCAACAACAACAATCTATACTTTAACAACTTCATTATCTTAATATCATAAAATCATATTAATATGACATAATTCTCCACATATCATTTTCATGTCAACTTACCCCATATATGCTTCATTTACATTGTAAAGATCACAATTAACATGTTACACAAAATGAATCCATCACCATTCCATCCACATATAGGCCACGGCCAACATGCAACTCTCCAACTTCATCCCATTTTCATTCAACTTTCATTTTCAATACAATTTCCATAATAACCACAACTAGAATGCAACATAAAATTCAATTCATCTCAACTATACCACACACACCCATGCACGGCCACATGCATATATTCATATCCACTTTGCAAACTTCCATATTTCTATATGTTCTACTCATTTACATACACTACAACACAAACAAACCTTCATAACATAAATAGAAGGGAGGAATTCTTACCTTTTCTTCCAAAGTTCTTCACTTGGCCAAGGTGTCAAATTGATGAAACAAGTGTTTTCCTTCCGAAATAATTACACCACGTTGTAGAGGAGCCTTGAATTAGTAGAAATACAACAAGAGAATAATTTTTAGAGCAAGATTTCCATGGCCTAATTTTGCATGGTGATGGCCGAATGGAGGGAGTATTTCTCCTTCTTTTCTTTTGTTTTCTCCTTCTCTTATTTCTCTTGAAACTTCTAGGAAATTTTGAAAATTAAGTGGCCTTTTATTTACTAATTCATCACATGGATGAATTGCCATGGGCTTGGGTCTTCTTGTTGGGCCATGGCCGGTTGGGCCTCTCCTTTCCTTTCTTTCTCTTTTTTTTTTTTGATTTTTCCAAGCCCAATTACTTAGTCCATATTTGTAGTAATTCATGAAACTAATTTTCAAAATTCCAATTTTGCCCTTAACCTTTCCCAATATTTTCACATCCGAAACTTTCGTAACCAACTTATATCAAGCAAGACCAAAACATAACATTGTCCTCAACTTACTACAATTATCTCAAAATGTCCAAATATTCCAAATACGATTTATAACACTTGTGCTTAGCTTATCGCACCCATCTCAAAATATCCGAACGTGCAAAGTACGGGGTATAACAATGCTGTGCCATGTACACTTTGATATGATATGATATGATATGGCCATCTGATATGCTATGATATGTGCACATTCGATATGTTCCGTATATGTTGTGGCGCCGGTGTCGGGGGCGACCACTTTACGTTTCGAGTCCCATAATGGGGGCCGGCTATATGGCATATTTTACTCGTTATGCATTTGCCTATGTTTTATGAGTAAATTTACGATACTCGACCATTTTACATTTATGTTACGTATCCTCTTTCGGTTATGATTGTTTATCGTATTTTATCCTTTACATACTCGGTACATATTTCGTGCGACCCCCGTTCTTCGGGGCTGCGTTTCATGCGCGCGGTACACCCGAGATGGTACGGGCTTTGTAGAGAAGTTCCGGCGGCGTTAATGTCCATTTGCTCTACCGGAGTCTTTCTGCAAGTCGGATTATACATGTTATGTGTTACGATTATCTTTTAGAGACTTTAAGACGAGTTGTGGGTTCGAATGTCGATTTAATGACGCTCCCGTTAGCGCGTGTCATTCCCCGTATTTTGCGGTAGGATTCCATATGATTACGATTTGTCAATTGTAAACCGAAAGGATATTTCCAAATATTTGTTGTACTTGTCATTTTTATTACGATTAAGAGTCCGAAAGTTTATGTATGTAATAAGAGTCGGTGGGTTCGCTCGGCTCGAATGTGGGGTCGGGTGCCCATCACACCACAGCAAGGCTTGGGGTGTGACAAAGTGGCTATCCCCGATGTCCGTCATCTAAGGGTTGTACGCAAAGTCGTGTCCCTAGGTAGCAGTCACATTTATGGTGTGAAGCGTGCCCACGTCATAAAACGAGGAGGCTACGTGGGCATCTGTGATTGTTGACCTCTTTCGTCTTAGATCGTGCGATAGAGCCAAGTCATAGGAGGATGAAATTCCTATATGTAAGCCTTACATACGATGGAAGAAAGTAAGGGATGATATGAAAGTTACGAAATGAATTTTGCTATATTTGTTTCGCTACGGAAATTGGAAGCCTTGAATGGCGGGAATGCGTTATATAGTATGTTACGTGAGGTATCGTTAGTATTTGCTATGTACAGAGTTTGAATTGAAAAAAAAAATGGAAAAAGAGATTCTGCTGAAATTGTTAATTAGAATATTTAGTCAGATACGCCAAAAGTTACAGAAACAAAAATGGAAGAAAGTAAGGGATGATATGAAAGTTACAGAAATGAATTTTGCTATATTTGTTTCGCTCACAATTAAAATCGAAGCCTTGAATGGCGGGAATGCGTTATATAACCGTATGTTGTGAGGTATCGTTAGTATTTGCTATGTACGAGTTTGAATTGAAAAAAAAAATGGAAAAAGAGATTATTAAATTGTTAATTAGAATATTTAGTCGGATACGCCAACGGGGGAAAGAAAAATATTGTAAGTAGATAATAAATGAGATCGAGGTTCGGAAGAGGTTACGGATTGGGGTATGGCGTGAAAAATGATTATAGGAGAGAGACGGTCCTTGTTCTGAAAGATCGAGACGAATGGCATTCGACGCCCAGTAGAAATAAGGTCTATCGGAGGATTTAAAAAAGTAGTTGACAATCGATTTGGCGGAAAATTATTATGTAGGGATAGTGAGTGGAGATCTAAACCGGGGCAATACCCGAAATAATTATAAGTAATGACGACGAAGGTATATACGGTACTATTGAGAATGCGGGAGTTAGAATAAAAGATGAATATCGTGGAATAAGAAGGGTAAAAGTAAATATGGAAAAAGGGGACGTGTAGTGAAAAAGTCTAAATTTGTGAGACTTCGATTTGCTCCAGTTATGTAATAAAGGTCATGTGACGAAGCGGACGATTACCCCCGGCATTGGAGCATCGTATTTCGTAGAATCCCCGGGGTTAAGCGTGCCAGGAAGGACCAGATTCGAGATGGGTGACCCACGCAGGAAGTGCATTAAGGGTTCCATAAATGTAGATGTATGAGATGAATGAGAAATTAGGATAACCAAAAAAAGAAATTAGAATATGCGGAATAGGTAAAAACCTTAATGAGGATGGGCACAAAGATAAGAAACGTCTAGCGACGAAATATGACATGATTTATGTGACTGGAACACACGGGTAAAGTGTGAACAGAAAAGCGAGCTATAGAACGTACGAAAAAGACTTGTTACATTCTGTAGGGAAAAGCGTGGAATTAAGATTATGTGTTGACGAAAATAATAAGAAGAATAAGGAAAGGAAGAGTAATATGTTATGTTGGGCTAGAGCTTTAATGGACACTTCTCGTTATTATTCGTAGGCATTATTTTATTTGGAGAAAAAAATCGCTTTGGAAGAAGCGTATATGAGCAAAGTGAGTTCGCAATTCATCTAAATAGGGCTAGAATATGTTCCAACCATATTGTGCTTTAGAAGGAGGCCCAAATTGACGGGC
>NW_026716727.1:0-20413 GCF_029784015.1 Lycium ferocissimum
ACAAATAAAATTCAACTCATCCCCAACCACTAGCACTATACCCCATGCACACATGCACACCCACTTTGCAAACTTCCATATTTCTATATATTCTACTCATTTCCATATACTACAACAAACAAACCTTCATAACATAAATAAAAGGGATGAATTCTTACCTTTTCCTTCCAACTTCTTCACTTAACTCAAGTGTTGAATTGATGAAACTAATGCTCAATATTCCAAAACAACTACACCCAAGTTGTGAGGAGCCTTGAATTAGTAGGAATATAACAAGAAAATAATTTGGAATAATATTTTGAGGGGTGAAATTCCACGGGTCATGGCCGATAACGGCCCTTCTCTCTTTCTTGTTCTTGTTTTTTGTTTTTTTCCTTCTATTCTCTTGTCTTGAAAATCTCTTAGGGATTTGATGAATAATTGCCTCTTTTTATTAATTTATCACATGGATAAATTATATTGGGCCTGATCCTTTTCCTATTTTTTTCATGCCATGGTCGCCACCCCCGTGGGCCTTGATTTTTTTCTTTTTTTTTTAGCCCAATCGTTATAAATCTTGTTTGAAATTCCTAACTAATTTCCAAAATTCCAATTTTGCCCTTGGCCTTCCTCCATATTTCACGTTTATATTTTTCAAGAACAACAACATACGTATTGACCAAAATCAAAATATTGCCTTATTCTTACAAGTCACAATTATTCCAAAATTTTCGAATATGCGAAAATATGGGATATAACACCAGAATACCAAAGGGCTTGCACCTGAAGTACAAATCATACATAGGCGGTACAGAAGACAAATGTGATAATCCGAATGCCAAAATGCTTAGCTTTCTTTTGTAAAACGTTTCGTCTCATACATATAGAAAATAGAACAAATCATATGAGCCGACATTAACCGACCGATCATAACCTGCATCGTCAAAATCACATATACACATACCGCGGTCACCAAAAGTGTCAATATCACATATACACATACCGCGGCCAAATACCCGCAATATCACATATACACATACCGCGGCCAAATACCAGTGCAATATCACATATACACATACCGCGGCCAAATACCCAGCCGTCAATATCACATATACACATACCGCGGCCAAATACCCAATGTCAATATCACACATACCGACATACCGCGGCCAAGAATCCAGCGGTCAATATCACATACCGGCATACCGCTGCCAAGAATCCGGGCGGTCAATATCACATAGTGCGCACGATCACACAAATCGGCCCGGACTCCGGCGAAAGACATACAACAAAATGCACAAGCAAAATCGTGGGAAACCATATGCAATGCAAAACACTTACAAAGACCCAATAGGATAATCAAAACGAACTGTTATTTCAAAACCGAAACAATAGTCAAATCAGATTTTTCTTCCGAATGTCACTCGGGAACATATCAAACCGAACTTCAGAAACCATAGTTACGTATCAAAATCACATACATAAAAATCCTTATTTTAGACTCAACCGATAAATATATAATCATACTCGGGGGTCGGGACGAAAGTCATATTAAGCTTTTTCAAAAATAGGTCGTTAGAACCAAACATAGAGAGTCGCGGGACCCACGGACGAGCGTCAACCCAATTCGGGCCCGCCTATGAAAGTCAAAGATTATTACTCGTTATCAAATCATTTGCGAAGATATCAAAGCGATCCGAGCCTTTTCTTGAAAGTTACGATCGTTCGTAGTTTCGGAATCGTTAGGAACAAAACTCTTTTGAAAACAAAATTTTTATGCAACTTTTAAAATCCAACCATACAAAAGACATATAAACCATAGCTTGACCATATAAGGATGCCAACGTCAAAAAGCAAATATGTGCATCATAAACATGCTCGGAACTGGAATGGAGTTGCCCCCAAGGCTCATAACATATCATAGCTTACTTCCGTCTAAGACATGCCAAAGAAAGAAAGGTATGCTTTTACATACCTCTCTTGCTTCCTAAGCTAATCCAAACTTACGTCTCGGCTTCTCAAAAATCTACAATAATGTCGTTAGACATCAAACATTAGTCATAGGCACCCGGAATCCCATTTTAAGTTCGCACTTTATTTACGTAAATTTGGGCAGCATTTCCCCTGTAAACTCAACACCCCAAGAATTCAACTCGGCCAAATATCCAACAACAATACCAACAACCACATCAACAATATCCATAAGCAATTCCAAACGCATTCTAACATTAATAATTCCTTTCTACACAATTCGGCAATATTTCATGCATATTCAATTCAACTTCATACATTCAAGCTAATATCAACGATCGTGTATTCAAGTACCAATCCAAGACCATTCAAAAAAGATTCAAGATCATTCCAAACAATCCGCACAATAATCAAACAAGCCAATCCAATACATGCTTCTCACCCGAAACCATTCCAATTCAACAAGAACATTACCAACACCTTTCTTCCTTCCACATTCATAAATTATGTCAACAATCCGCACATTAACAACACTATCCTCATAAATTCAAGAAACTATAATAGGATCACATTAAGCTTCAAATCAGCCCACACGGTTCTCAACTTCAACTTGGATTATTAACCTTCATTTTTCATCATCGAATTCATAACGACGACAACCAAAATACTAGATAACATTAATTCATTTCTTGCCTACCAAACAGCCCCTAATCACGGCCCAACACCAACACATATAATCTCATGAGTTTCATTCAATTTCTACACATTATAACAACACACAAACATGCTAAATTCAATTAATTACCCACTCCTTCTACACAACACACATCACACAACACACACATACACACACGGCTACACTTCAATTTTCATATTTTCATGAATTCCACTGGTTTCACCTACTACAACATGCACAACCATCCATATCATATAAAAGAAAAGATTAAATCATACCTCTTTCCATCCATCTTCTCCCACGGCTAGCCCTCCTACATGGCATCAACGAATGATTTTCTTGTTCCAAAAACTACTCCACGTCGTAGAGGACCTTCCGATTGGTAGGAAAACAAGGAAAAAATAATTTTTCTTGATCAAATTTTTGGACCCAATTTTTTCTCTCCTTGGCCGTTTTCTCCTTCTTTCTCTTTCTTCAAGTTTCTTGAAATTTCTAGAGTGGAAGAAATGATGAATACTTGCCTTAGTTAGTCATCCATGATATATATATATATATATATATATATATATATATATCTAGCCCCATCAAATATAATATGCACACATGGCCCCCCATAATTTGCACTAATTAAATTTGGCCAACAAAGAGGGAGAGGGCCCCACACTCACACATGGCCACATATAGCCATTTTCATGAAATAATTAATTTCCAAAATTTCACTTCTAGCCCTTAATTTTCATGAAATGCTTAACTTTCCATAATTCACTTTTAACCCCCAAACTTTTCCTTATTCCAATTTTGCCCTTAATACTCCATACCAATAAAAAGATGAATATGCAACTTGTGCATTAAAATAAAATCAACAAAATCAAAAATTAAAAGTCTTGTCCATAACTTGTCGCAACCAACTTAGAATATTCCAACGTACAAAGTACGGGGCATAACATTCAACACTTAGAAAAAAACAAGAAGTTGAAGAACAACAACAACAACCTCTCGGCCAAGAGGGAGAAAACCAAGTCCAAATTTAGCCATCCCAAAAATATTTCTTTGATGCAAATCCACTAATTGGAGGTCCCTAAGTAAGCGTTAAAGTGTTGTTTGGGTCATCAAACCATCCGTTTTGTAAATCGTAAAACCCTAGCCTATTTGTGAAGTTGAAGAAGAAAGGTAAGATTTAATCTTGTTTTATGTGTTATGAATGGTGTATGCATGTTGTAGTATGTTAATATGGATGAAATTCATGAAATATAGTATGTGGGAGTTGAGGCCGTGTGTATGAGGTTTGGCCGTGTAGGTGTGTGGGTTGTGTTGGGATGATGAAATGATTTTATGTAGTATGTTTAGTTGTGTAGTGTGATGTTATACCTCGCATTTTGTACATTTGAATATTCCGAGTTAATGGCGGAAATTTAAGGACAAGGTGATATTTTTTTTTCTTCGGAATGCATAAGTTGTATGTTCATTTTTTTATTTGTATGGAGCATTAAGGATAAATTTGGAATAAGGAAAAATTAAGGGCTAAGAGTGGAAACAAAATATTTCATGAAATGGCCAAAAGGCCAAAGTGGCCGTGGGCCCCCCCTAATGTGGCCAATATTTTTATGCCATGAAATGGCACATGTGTACACTACATATTTGTGGAAGTTGTATGCACATAGGTATACAAAGATTACTATGCAAGACTTATTCATCTTTTGTAATTTAAGAAATTTCTAGAAAATTTGAGAAAAATTGGAGGAAAAATAAGAGGCACATGACCGGCCATGTGCCTCTACTTTTATATATATATAGTATGGATGACCAAGTAAGACATAATTAGTCATTTTTCATCCCTTAGAAAGTTCAAGAAAATTGGAGAGAAAGAACAAGGAGCCATTCGGCTATGGTCTTGGCCGAACATGGTCCAAAAATTTTTGGTCATGAAAAATTATTTCTTCCAAGCTTCTCTACTAATTGGAAGGTCCTCAACAACGTGGAGTAATTGTTGGAACAAGTAAATCATCGTTCTTGCGGAAAACAAGCCTAGCCGAATGAAGATGTTGAATGGAAAAAGGTAAGGTTCAATCCTCTTTTCATATGTTATGGATGTTTGTGTGTGTTGTGGAATGTGGAGATGGATGAAGTTCATGAAGTTGTGGTGTGTGTGAGTGTGGCCGGGTGTGTGTGAGTTTGTGTAGGAGTAGAGAACTAATGTATTTAGCATGTTTGGATTGTGTATTATGGATAGTTGTGCGTGTGGTAGAATGTGTAGAAATGAATGAGCTTCATGGAATTATGTATGTTGAAATTTCAATGCCGTGTAGGGGCTGTTTTTGGTGGAACATGATGAGCTAATTTTGTGTAGTATTTTGGTTGTTGTTTGTTGTGGATTATGTGATGAAAATGAAGGTTTGATGACTCGAATGGAAATCGTAATCGTTGTGGGCTGATTTGGGACTTGTTGTAATTTTAATGTGATTTTAAAATGCTTCTTGAATTTATGGAAATAATGTTGCAAACGTGTGGATTGTTAATGTAGTTTATGAATTTGAAAGAAAGAAATGTATTGTTGATGTTCTTATGGAATTTAGAAAGCTTCGGGTGGTGTAGCATGTTGGCCGAGTTGTGTGAATATTGTATGGATTGCTTGGAGAGGTCCTAAATCATGTTTAAACGGTCGCGGATTAGTAATCGAATATGTGAGCATTGATATTGAATTTGTCACGGCCCAATTCCATGGACCGCGACTGGTGCCCGACTTGGGCACCCGTACCCACACGTATTATCCCAAACAGATTTACAGACAAATTATACAGATATAGGGAACAGATGTCATACGCAATCATAGGCGCCGATAGAAACCGGCAAAGTTGTCGTGGCGGGTGGGACCGCCCAAACACATATCGTACAAACATAACCGAACAGAACTCAGACACAACCCACATTTATGTCCACAGACCTCTAACAGAACCATCGGAGTCATATGACGGGACAGGGCCCCGCCGTACCCCTGAACAAATAAACATATGCATACGGTAGAATAAGCTCCAAAAGATGGCTCCGGGCAAAGGAGCACCTCCGATAGCTGAAGGGAAATCCTATCTGTCGCGCCACCAACCAGTCGTCTGTACCTGGCGGCATGTACGCGCGACCCCCGAAGAATGGGGGTCGCACGAACTATGTACCGAGTATGTAAAGCATAGAATACCGTAAATAAAATTATAAATGTAAAATAAAAGTCCGAGAAAGTGTGTACGTAAAATAAGCACGATGTACGTAATATCAAAGAAAAACATGCATGCAAGAACGGTGTCCGGCCCTTTGCGGGACTCGGGGAACGTGGTCGCCACTCTACGAATCCGGGCGCCACACACATCATACTTCGAAGATTTGCTCTCGTCTCCGACACACATCATAATATCAAAGTACACATATATGCAAATATGGTTCGTAGAACCAAACACATCATACTTCGTAAACACATCATACTTCGGAGTTTATATACGGTGCCCGGCCCTCAAGCGAGAAGCTCGGGAACCGTGCGCACGATATAAACCGGCCCGGACTCGGTGATGGAAATAGACTCTATGCACGAGCGTAAAAATGAGAAACTATATGCAAATATAAAACATACTTTAGACTCAACGGAATATTTGAAACGGAACATACCTGGGACGAAGGCGGAAGTCAAATCGGAATAGGACTATGCAAGGCAGGCCTCGGGAAGCGTGCACATATCTCGAGTCAACCCGAGGTGGCGTACGGAAGTCATAATCCTTAACTACTCTAAAATCGTCTACGAATGTTTCAACGCAATCCGGATTCATTTATAAAAGTTATAGGTGTTTAAACTAGTTTCCTAACAAAACTTAAGGTGCCTAATTCAATTTTATTGAATGAAAAAGGGGAAAAATGAGGCGCGGATTTCGGAAAGTAAAGTCGTCCCTGAGGCTCGTATCAAAACTTATCATGACTATGACATGCCAAAAGAAAGATAGGGTGAGCTTCACATACCTTTTTCGCTTCTTATGCCATTCCAAGATCAAATCCCAAACTCTCCAAAATCTACATTTGGTCACAATTACCAAACATTAGTCATGGATGCTTAAGAGTCCCTTTTTCCAAATTATCACTTTGGCTACCGAAATTTCGGCAGCACTTCCCCTGTAAATACACCATACCACCAAGTTCAACTTGGCCAATTTCAACAACAAACCCGAGAATGAAACTCGGCCAACATTATTACAAGCAATGCCAACAATTATTCCCAATAATGCTTACAATATTCACAATGATTCCATAGTACCCGAAATCTTCAACAAAGATGTAATCACACATTTTTCTTGTTCTAAATTCATAAATCATATCAACAACCCCTCATAATCAACATCATTCATGCAATGTAAGAATTTAAGCTAATGTCACCTTACTTCTTCAACATCCCAATAACGATTACAACTTCGTTCCAAACTATCAAACTTGCATTTTTCATCATAGAATCCATGATAACAACAACTAAAATATCAAATAGAATTAAATTATCATGGCTTGTCAAACCACACCTCATTCGGCCACATCACAACATGCATAATCTCATGTTCTTCATCCATTTTACATTATGGAATTTGCAACACAACAACCAAGACGTTCTAAATAAAATTAATTCATCACTTCCACCTACACTACTATATTCGGCCACCTCCCACATTCACAACTTCAACCAAAATCATCAAACTTTCATTTCCAATATAGAGTCCATAATAACCACAACTAGAATACTACATAAAACTTAATTAATTTTGCCTACACAATTCATGCATACACGGCCACATGCATATACACACACAACCACCATGCAAACTTCCCTATTTTCATGAATTCTATCCATTTCTACCTACTACAATGTAAACAAACTCTTCATAATATATAAAATGGGATTAAATCTCACCTTTCCTCCTTAACTTCTTCACTTGTCCAAGGTGTGGAATCGTCGAAACGAACGTCCCATCTTCCGAAATAATTATACCACGTTGTAGAGGACCCTTGAATTAGTATAAATACATGAAGAAAAGAATTTTTGGGACAAGATTTCATGGGGGCAAAAATGCCCCACCTTGGCCGAACCTCATGTCTTTCTCCCTCTTTTTTTTTTTCTTGTTTCTTCACTTTGAATGATGAATAATTAGTCATCTCTCTCTTATATATATATATATATATATATATATATGGTACTAACATGTGAGGGGCACATGCCTCTCTCTTTTCTTTTCATTTTTCTTTTCCTTCTCTAGAATTTTCTTTATTTTTCTTGATTTTTCCATCATGGTCAAAGAAGACCAATGTCTTCTCTTGTACACTTTAGTCCCCAAAATAATGTGGGCATATACTTATGCCACATGGCCAACATGAGAGTTTTCAAGAATTTCCTTGGACATTGTGAAATTACCATCTTGCCCCTTGACTTCCACATTATTTCCATGATGTCACTTTGCAAATTTCCCTTCTTACCCTTAACCTTTTTCAATATTTCCATACTAATAATATTCATAAATAATATTCGCCAACACATTGTTCACCAAAATAATTTTGGAAATAGTTTTACCTTTAACCTCTCGCAATTATTCCGAGTTATCCGAACGTACAAAATACGGGCTATAACATTCTCCCCCCCTTTAGAACATTCGTCCTCGAATGTTCAACCGACCTTATGGGGTCTCATAATACCTTGGGGGGGGGGTCCTTTCTATAGCCGTCCTTTTCTTCGAGCCCGTTCCTTACCCATTACCCTATTTTCTTTATCATCGAATTCCCCTGTCCTTACATGAGTCCTCGATCCACGCCCTGGGTTTCCTTTTCTGGTATTTGAAAATATTTTGATCCCTTGTTGGCCTAATATAATACCTAATACGGTCTCCCCCCCCCCCCCTTTTAAGGGGTTTATTATATCTTTATAAAGTCTCCTCTCATCTTATTCCTCACCTTCCTTCCACTTTATGATTAACATCTCGAGAGCTTCTTATGCTAAATTCTTCCTTTGTTTTCTGTCCATGTTGTCATTTTGTCCACGTTCTCTATGCTCTTCCATCCACTGCTCGTTCCTTCATTTACTTGGCTCAGCTGCTCGTGATTCACCCTTGCTACGTATTTGAGTTATAGCTATGCGTCCATACCTTGCAAGCGTCTGTTACTTTTATCTCTAGCACAAAATTCTTACAATCTCCACAGCCTACACACTTATTCCTTTATAGCTTTCTCATTTCAACATTATTACAAACCTAAGCATTCTTCCTCTTACTCTACCTCTCCCTATCCTGATCACTAGTCCTTTAGCCCCATTTATTGACTTCGGCTCTCGAACCTCATACACTCCTCTCTTGTTTTCTACACCATAACCCTTCTCACGTGCCTACTTTGAGTATCCAAATAGCTTCGCGCTCTGTCGATAATTCCCCTCGGAAGCTCCACTTACTAAAGCTTCTTACTTTTCCTCTTTCCGACACTCTAATTTCTTTATTCTCCACCTACTCACCCTCTTTCTTTTTCGATATCATTATACTAAAATTTCCAATCATAACCCATAGTAAAATAGTACAACTTACTTTGCAATACTTGTACCATTTATTCTTATCGTCACTTTAACTCCGGTACCCTTACTCGATTAATGCCTTTCCTACCATAACTCCGGTTGCAGGGTCTCACATGTCCACTGATACATTTATATATGGGATACGCTACACCTTCATATATACAATCGCGATCAACTAGCCCACAATAACTCCAAACGCTGTTCAAGCCTATCCTAGTTTCCGGTTTGTATTGCACTTTTTATCTCTTAACCAATCTAGCCTGTCTCGTCCTACCCGATCTTCTATGATCTTCAACCACCCCCTATGTCCTAATTTCCCCGCAGTTACTCTCTCTAGTTTCTCATTCGCTCCTTAAATTCAAATTTTGCAAAACTCCCCAAATACTTCCTAGGGGGGGTCACCCATCCTAGAATTGCTCTCACCTGAGCACGCTTAACCTCAAAACTTCATTGAAATTCGGTGTCTTAATGCTGATATTTTCGCGTCCGCTTCCTCGTATAACCTTTATTACCCGATCTGAGGCCAATCAAAACTTCACAACTTCCGAGACGTTTTCGTAATACGTCTTTTCTTCTACAATGACCGTTTTAAGCTCTCACCTCGTATATTTCAATTCTTCGATGCCCAATTTTCCGCTCCGTGTGTATGATTATTTCCCCGTCCGGCTCCCCGCTCCACATAACAAAACAAATACACAATGTCTCCATAGGGCATTACGTATACCTCTTTTAACTTTCATATCATTATTCGCCTTTTTCCATTGATATTGGGCGCCTGCGGAAATCAACGATTAGCATAAGGAATCTTATTTCCTATGACTTGGCTCTATCGCACGATCTAAGATGTGAAAGAAGGGTGACTTCCTAAATGTCTCGTAGCCTCCTGTTTATAAATGTGGCCGGCTTCACACTATAAACAGGACCCTACCGTACACGGTCCGTGGACACGCCAAGGACGAACCGCTCCGATACCACTCGCCACGGCCCAATTCCATGGACCGCGATCGGTGCCCGACTTGGGCACCCATACTCACACGTATTACCCAAAAAACATTTACGTACAAATTATACGTATATAGGGAACAAATGTCATACGCAATCATAGGCGCCGATAGAAACCGGCAAACCGTCGTGGCGGCGGGACCGCCCAAACACATATCGTACAAACATAACCGAACAGTAACTCGTACACAACCCACATTTATGTCCACAGACCTCTAAAAGAACCATCGGAGTCATATGACGGGACAGGGCCCCGTCGTACCCCTGAACAAATAAACATATGCATACGGTAGAATAACCTCCAAAAGATGGCTCCGGGCAAAGGAGCACCTCTGATAGCTGAAGGGAAATCCTATCTGTCGCGCCACCAACCAATCGTCTGTACCTGCGGGCATGTAACGCAGCCCCCGAAGAATGTGGGGTCGCACGAACTATGTACCGAGTATGTAAAGCATAGAATATCGTAAATAAAATTATAAATGTAAAAATAAAGTCCGAAAGTGTGTACGTAAAATAAGCACGATGTACATAATATCAAAGAAAAATACATGCAAGAACGGTGTCCGGCCCCTTGCGGGACCGGGAACGTGGTCGCCACTCTACGAATCCGGGCGCCACACACATCATACTTCGTAAGATTTGCTCCTGTCTCCGACACACATCATAATATCAAAGTGCACATATATGCAAATATGGTTCAGAGAACCAAACACATCATACTTCGTAAACACATCATACTTCGGAATTTATATACGGTGCCCGGCCCTCAAGCGAGAAGCTCGGGAACCGTGCGCACGATATAAACCGGCCCGGGACTCGGTGATGGAAATAGACTCTATGCACGAGCAGAAAATGAGAAACTATATGCAAATATAAAACATACTTTAGACTCAACGGAATATTTGAAACGGAACATACCTGGGACGAAGGCGGAAGTCAAATCGGAATAGACTACGCAAGGGAAGCCTCGGGAAGCGTGCACATATCTCGAGTCAACCCGAGGTGGCGTACGAAGTCATAATCCTTAACTACTCTAAAATTATCTACGAATGTTTCAAGGCAATCCGGTTTCATTTATAAAAGTTATAGGTGTTTAAACTAGTTTCCTAACAAAACTTAAGGTGCCTAATTCAATTTTATTGAATAAAAAGGGAAAAATCGAGGCGCCGATTCCGGAAAGTAAAGTCGTCCCTGAGGCTCGTATCAAAACTTATCATGACTATGACATGCCAAAAGAAAGATAGGGTGAGCTTCACATACCTTTTTCGCTTCTTATGCCAATCCAAGATCAAATCCCAAACTCTCCAAAATCTACATTTGGTCACAATTACCAAACATTAGTCATGGATGCTTAAGAGTCCCCCTTTTTTTTTCAATTTATCACTTTGCCTACCGAAATTTCTAAAGACTTCCCCTGTAAATACACCATACCACCAAGTTCAACTTGGCCAATTTCAACAACAAACCCGAGAATGAAACTCGGCCAACATTATTACAAGCAATGCCAACAATTATTCCCAATAATGCTTACAATATTCACAATGATTCCATAGTACCCGAAATCTTCAACAAAGATGTAATCACACATTTTTCTTGTTCTAAATTCATAAATCATATCAACAACCACTCATAATCAACATCATTCATGCAATGTAAGAATTTAAGCTAATGTCACCTTACTTCTTCAACATCCCAATAACGATTACAACTTCGTTCCAAACTATCAAACTTGCATTTTTCATCATAGAATCCATAATAACAACAACTAAAATATCAAATAGAATTAAATTATCATGGCTTGTCAAACCACACCTCATTCGGCCACATCACAACATGCATAATCTCATGTTCTTCATCCATTTTACATTATGGAATTTGCAACACAACAACCAAGACGTTCTAAATAAAATTAATTCATCACTTCCACCTACACTACTATATTCGGCCACCTCCCACATTCACAACTTCAACCAAAATCATCAAACTTTCATTTCCAATATAGAGTCCATAATAACCACAACTAGAATACTACATAAAACTTAATTAATTTTGCCTACACAATTCATGCATACACGGCCACATGCATATACACACAACCACCATGCAAACTTCCCTATTTTCATGAATTCTATCCATTTCTACCTACTACAATGTAAACAAACTCTTCATAATATATAAAATGGGATTAAATCTCACCTTTCCTCCTTAACTTCTTCACTTGTCCAAGGTGTGGAATCGTCGAAACGAACGTCCCATCTTCCGAAATAATTATACCACGTTGTAGAGGACCCTTGAATTAGTATAAATACATGAAGAAAAGAATTTTTGGGACAAGATTTCATGGGGGCAAAAATGCCCCACCTTGGCCGAACCTCATGTCTTTCTCCCTCTTTTTTTTTTTTTTTTTTTTTTTCTTGTTTCTTCACTTTGAATGATGAATAATTAGTCATCTCTCTATATATATATATATATATATATATATATATATATATATATATGCTACTAACATGTGAGGGGCACATATCTCTCTCTTTTCTTTTCATTTTTCTTTTTCCTTCTCTAGAATTTTCTTTAATTTTCTTGATTTTTCCATCATGGTCAAAGAAGACCAATGTCTTCTCTTGTACACTTTAGTCCCCAAAATAATGTGGGCATATACTTATGCCACATGGACAACATGAGAGTTTTCAAGAATTTCCTTGGACATTGTGAAATTACCATCTTGCCCCTTGACTTCCACATTATTTCCATGATGTCACTTTGCAAATTTCCTTCTTACCCTTAACCTTTTTCAATATTTCCATACTAATAATATTCATAAATAATATTCGCCAACACATTGTTCACCAAAATAATTTTGGAAATAGTTTTACCTTTAACCTCTCGCAATTATTCCGAGTTATCCGAACGTACAAAATACGGGCTATAACAGAATTGATCGTATGTAGTTTATTGGGATGTAATTGAAATGTTGTCGAATTGTGTAGAAAGGAATTATTAATGATAGAATGCGTTTTGAATCACTTATGGATATTGTTAGTATGGTTGTTGGTTTGGTTGTTGTTTATTTGGCCGAGTTGAATTCTCGGGGATGTTGAAGTTATAGGGGAAATGCTGCCGAAATTTTTGCAGATAAAGTGCTAATTTGGAATTGGATTCTTAAGTGTTATGGCTAATAGTTGATACCTAATGACGTTATTGTAGATCGTGAGAGGTCGAGACTCAAGTTTGGATTAGCTTAGGAAGCGGCTAAGGTATGTAAAGCTCACCCCTTCTTTCTCTTGGCATGTCCTAGTTGTAATTAGGCTATGACACGAGTTTCGAGGTAATTCCGCTCTTAAATTCCGAGCATGTTCATGATTTATAATTGTTTGTTGATGTTAGTATCCATAATATGGTCATACTACGGTCTTTAGGTCTCCGATATGATGGGATTAGAATGTCGTATAACCGGTTTTGTTCCTAAAGAATCCTGTGTCTAGAAATGTCCGTAACTTTCGTAAAAAGAACCGGATTGCTTTGAAACGTTCGTAGAAAGTTTTGTAACATATAATGACTTTGATTTTCATAGGCGGGCTCGGAATGATTTGATGTACGACTATGGTCCCTACGATACTTTGATATACTTATGATATTTGATATGTTTCCGAGTACCGTCCGAAAGATTTTTGATATAACTATTGTCCCGATTTTCAAATGACGATTCGTTTATGATTACTTCATTGAGTCTCTGGAAATGTTTTATGTGCATATGGTTTCTCACTACTCTGCTCGTGCCAGCCTCAATATGTCCTTCACTGCGTCCCGGGCCAGGGCATGTATTCGTGCAATTCCATTGCATTATTCACCGCGTCCCTCACTAGAGGGCCGGGGCACGTTATATATATATATATATGATGATGATGTGATGATATGGAGGAGGCGGCCAGGATGGCATACCGAGTCCCTTGCTAGCGGGGCCGGGACACGCTATTCACCGCGTCCCTCACTAGAGGGCCGGGGCACGTTATATATATATATATATGTATATGCATGCATGATGATGATATGATTTTACTTACCGCGTCCCTCGTTAGAGGGCCGGGGCACGTTATATGTATATGTATATGATGATTTTACTACCGAGTCCCTCATTAGAGGGCCGGGACACGCTACATGTTTTTACGATGATTTTATAATATTGATATGCATGATACATGTTTTCAAAAGCAAGTCTTATGATTTTCGGTACTCTTTACTTCGGTATGATCCCGCTTATTATGTTTCATGCTTTACATACTCAGTACATATTCCGTACGACCCCTTTCTTCTGGGGCCGCGTTTCATGCCGCGTGTGTACACCCAGTGAGTCAAGATATTAGTAGAAGATGTTTCAGCGGGATTGGCGAGCTCCATTTTCTCCGAGTGGCCGCCGAGTCGATTATTATGTTATGGTTTCATGTTCCGCGTTAGAGACTTTGCAGACAGTGTCGGGTATAAGATGTCGGTATATGTCAGCTATGTAAGCCGATGTATTATTATGCATTGTATTATAAGTTTCATATGTTACAGATTTTATTTGATTTGAGAAAGGTAAAAAGTATATTGTTCTTCGAAAAACTTTTGTTCTGTATTTGTGTCATGATTTGAGGGCCAGCATGATTATGAGTATTACGAGAGTCAGCGGGTTCGCTCGGCCCTAAACAAGGGTCGGGTGCCCATCACACCCTATCGGATTAAGGGTGTGACAAATTGGTATCAGAGCGGTTCGTCCTAGGGGTTGTCTGCAGTCGTGTCCAAGCAGTCCCATTTATGGTGCGAAGCCAGCCACATTTATAAACGAGAGTGTCACGACCCCACCGTAGGCCGTGACGGTGCCCGATTGTATCCTACCGGCACCTCTTATCATGTATTCTATTCGTGCTACCGAGCGGGGCCATATGGACGATACAATCATATCTTACTCAACATAATCATCAATAAGCATACTCGAACGAGTGTCAGTGGATTTTACCAAAAGATTATACATCCATAAAGGCGAGCAGGACTACAAAACATTAGACTGTACACGTCTGTCTACGAGCCTCTAAATAAGATACATATATCCACAAGTCGGGGCCGGATTCCACCGTGCCCAAATATGTACACAAAAGTAGTACCGGTAAACTGAAGCTCCGAACAACCGGAGCGCTCCCAATATGTCTTCTGTGGGGCCCCTAGGGATCGTATGCATCTACCGTTTACCCGCGAGCATGAACGCAGCGTCCACAAAAGGGACGCGCATGACGAGCAATGTACTGAGTATGTAAGGCATGAGTAACAATATATGGAAGGATACAAAGCATGAATAGTAACAAAACGAAAATATAGAACATATCATATCATGGGATAAAGAGCAACCTGTACATCTGAGTGCCTTTTTGGCGGGTACCATGCATGCTTAGTGCTGCGGAACGTGCAGCCCGGTCCATATATATATATAGTATTATATTGCTGCGGAACGTGTAGCCCGATCCACGATATATATTATATTGCCGCGGAACGTGTACCCCGATCCATATAATATACACAACGGAACGTGCGACCCGATCCATAACCACATATCCCGCGTCCGGCATCCCGCATCCGGACGGTATCATATCATATTATACCAACCGATCGTGGTTACACGTATATAACGCTCTCGCCCTTTTCCATATTCCCTATATTCATATACATATATCATATTCATATATCATATGAGTAGCATGTAATGAGAGCCCAAATAAAGTCATGTATCTATCGTAGTGACATAAGGTCGGTAGCCTCCGATCATATTATGGATTAATCGTGGTCGCTTCGTCTCACTTTGGAGGAACGATTATTATAAGGTGAGACCGTCAATGAAGAATAGATTCACGAGGAAATAGCTCAACATTCTCATATATCGTTATTGAAAATCCGGGCAATAGTTATATCAAAAATCTTTCGACGCGTACTCGAAAACATATCAATTCTCATAAGTATATCAAAGTATCGTAGGGACCATAGTCGTATATCAAATCATTCCGAGCCTGCCTATGAAGAATCAAGTCATCATATGTTACAAAACTTTCTACGAACAAATTGAAGCGATCCGAGCCTTTCGGTGAAAGTTACGGACTTTCGTAGTTTCGGAATCGTTTAGAAACAAACTCTTTTGAAAGCAAAATCTTTATGCAACTTTTGAAACTTGATTATACAAATGACATGCTGACTAGGATTTGACCACATTAAGAATACAAATATCAAGAAGCCAATGAGAATCATGAACACGCTCGGATCACCGAATAGAGTTACCTCAAAATTCGTGTCATAACTTATTTTCAACTAAGACATGCCAAAGAAAGAAGGGGTGAGCCTTAACATACCTGCTCGACCTCCTATTGGCTACGTCTATCCGCCCGAGCTCTCAAATCTACATTCGAGAGGATTCACACTAATGTTAGTCTCCGTATTACATACTTATCTCAAGTTCCAACTTAAACTATTTTATATTCTATCGAAAATCGGGCAGCATCTCCCCTGTTTAGGTGCCTAGCCCGAATTCTCAATTCATCAACCAACAACAACAACAACAACAACAATACCAACATCAATAATATCATTTCCCATAACAAAGTATTCCATAAAACAGCCCACACGCTGTTTTCCAATTCCCATAACTAGTCAATTCACTATTCAACCATTTAATTGTTCTGCCGAATTCATAAACTACACCAACAATCCTGTTAGAACCCGTATTTTTGTACATTGGAACAATCCGGATTAATTATGATAAGTTAAGGACAAAACTATTTCGGGATGCAAAGTCGGGATTTTTGACCTTCGATTTTATTTCGAGATATAAGTTGTGCATGAATTTGTTGGTATGGAACAATTAGGGAGAATTTCAGACCAAAAGTGATAAAATTGGAAGTGAAAATCATCCACTTTTTCCATGGTTGGCCGTGCATAGTGGGAGAGGGACCCCACACATTTTTTGTGTCATCTTTTAATTGGGACAACTCATTAACGTGGGCCAATATTTTTGTACAACTCAAGGGAGATTAAAAGATGACCACTAGTCATCTTTAGCTCATTTCAACACTTGCAAAAAAAAAAAAGAGAGAAGCCGAAAACCTCAAGTCGAGGCTCTCGCCTACCCATAAGAAAATTCAACCCCCATTTCGTCCTTCTAAAATTATTTCGTTGATGTAAACCCATTATTTTCGAGGTCCCTAAGTAGCGTGGAAGCACGTTGGAGCGATCAATCCATTATTTTTCATCTTTTGGAAACCCTAGCCTATTGGAAGTTGAAGAGAAAAAGGTAAGATTTGATCTTGTTTTTGTGTTATGAAGGTTATATTCATGTTGTAGTATCTTATATTAGAGGAAAATCATGAAATATGGAATGTCGGAGATGAAATGGTTTGTGGTGCTCGCTTGCCGTGTGGTGTGTGTGTGTGGTGTGATATTGAAATGATGAATTAATGCTTAGTTAGTTTATTATGATCATTGTAAGGTGAAGAACAACCGAGAATCATTTATATATGTATATGTGTAGTGTTGGTCGAAACGGGTCATATTATATGACAATGAACGAACGAATGTCGCTTAATGTTTTAGTCGTCGTCGCTATGAATTCTATGTTGGAAATGAATGTTTTTGACTCAAATTGATGTTGTGATTGTTGCGGACTGATTTGGAGGTTGTTGTAAATTTAATGTAAATCGTATATTGATGAAAATAGCATTGTTAGAATGTAAATCAGGTACAAATCATGATTTGGAAATAAAGATAAAGTTAGAGTGGGTGGTTTGGGGCTGAATTCGGGCAGCTTGGAGAAAAAGTTGGGTTGTCGGAAATGTTGTATGAATTGCTTAGAATGTCTTTAAATATGGTTGGTATGGGTTCGGGTTAGTATGTGAATGTATAAGCGTCGACGTTGGCTTGAATGCAAGTCGTCGAAGTGAATTTATGAAAGTTGTTGAATGATGGAAAGAGAGCTATTATTGTTGTTTTGCCTTTCGGATTGATTATTAATGTTGCTAGGTTGGTTATTGTTGTTGTTGTTGATTGTTTTGGCCGAGTTAAATTTCGGGTAGCCTATTTACAGGGGAAATGCTGCCCAAATTTTCGTAGAATTAAGGGCTAAATTGGAATTTAATGCCCAAAAGTCTTTAGCTAATGTTTGGCATTTTATGGCTTGTTTATAGATCGTAAGCAGCCCGAATCATAGGTGGGATTTAGCTTGAGTTGGATCATTTTTGGAGAGCGTTTCGAGGTATGTAAAGTAACCTTTTCTTTTCGCATGCCTTAGTTAAAATAGGCATGATACGAGCCTCTAGGAAACTCTATTCTCGCAAATCCGAGCTTGTCTATGATTCGCATTTGTTTCCTTGGTATTCTTGTGCTCATATGCCATAACATTGATCCTTATATCCTTGGAATTCATAATTTGTAAAGATGTCATGAAAGCTGATTTTTGGTTTTAAAGCTTATTCTTTAGCGATTCCAAAAGTTCAAACGCTCATAACTTTCGAAAAGCTCGGATTGCTTTGAAATTTTCGTAGGAGCTTGTATGATATAGAATGAGTATATTTTTCATAGGCGGGCTCGCCGGGGTCTATACTCGTCCGTGGTCCCCGCGACGCCCTTTTATGTGAATTCGATAACTTTGAAACAAAAAGTAATAATTATTATTCCGATTTCCAATATGACTATTTTACTTATATTTTGGATTTATGATAATGATTTTATGCATATGGTTACTCACTACTCCGCTCGTGCCTACTATGATATCGTTTGCTTCGGTTCGTTATCGTGCGCATTATGATGTATTCCGGTTGTTATGCCGTGTTCATGGTTCACCGAGTCGTCTGTGTACGGGTTCCACTTATATTTGGGCGAGCCGGACGGGAATTGAGATAGTGACGGGGATTCGGGGGATTTGAAACTTTCGGTGTTATGCCGGGTTTTGCCCGACAGGGGGGACCATATTTCCCCTGCCCTATGCATGATTCGTATTTTTTAAAATAAATTTTGATATTTTGGGAAAAGCATTTTTTCGTACCTCTATTTCGATCAGACTCGAGTATACTACATTTTCCGTTTGCATACTGATATTTCGACGACCCCCCTTTTTTGGGGCCGTTTTTATGCCCGGATAGACCACGTTTTGATCCAGTTTTGGCCACCCTTCCGCTTGGGTCCCCTTTTTCCGAGCATATTTTGGTATAAATATTCGTCCGTTATTTTTCAAAAGTTTACGCACGGGGGGCCCCGTCCCCATATGATTCCCTTTTTTTCCGTTTGAGGTCTGTGGGAAAGTTTTTGGGTTGTGCCATTCCCACAAATTTGTTTGTATATGTTTTGTTTGGGCGCACGCCGCGGGGCCCCCGGCCGCATATGTATATAGTTTTTTTGGGCCCCCCGGGGGCCTTTTTTTTTTCGGCGGTGGTTATTTTTTATATAAAAAAACAAAGGAAACTCGTCGAATTTTTTTTAAAATTATATAAATTTGGAACATAGCCTTGTCGGGTTCGTTATATACCCCGGGTGTGTGATATTATCCGAGAAAGGTTGCCCGACGGATAGCCCCCACTTGGGTCGGACAAAATTACCCCGAAATTCGTTAAACTTATTTTCAACAAGACATGCCAAAGAAAGAAGGGGGGAGCCTAACAACCCCCCCGACCTCCTTTGGCTACGCCCCCCCGAGTCGCAAACTCATTCGAGAGGATTCAATTAATTTTGTCTTCGTATTACATACTTTTCAAGTTCTAACTTAAACTATTTTTATTTACCGAAAATCGGGGCCCTCTCCCGTTTAGGGGCCACCGACCCCAATTCATCAACCAACAACAACAACAACAATACCAACATCAATAATACTTTTTTAATCAAAATATTCCCTAAAATGGGCCCCCACGCCGTTTTCCAATTCCCATAACTAGTCAATTCACTATTCAACCATTTAATTGTTCTACCGAATTCATAAACTACACCAACAATCCGCATGCCAAAATCATCATTCTTTTAACACAAAAAACCCATATTAACATCATACTACCCCCAAAAAGCCCACAACAAGCGACGCAAAGAGTCATCAAACATTCATTTTCATTATGAATCCGCAACACAACATTTCAAACATACTAAATAAAATTAGTCCTTCATCCCTATATAATACTACGTACACCCCAACTTACAACAATCACAACTTCAATTTAAACCAT
>NW_026716728.1:0-16746 GCF_029784015.1 Lycium ferocissimum
GTGAGAAAAGCTAAGAAAGCACGGCGTACGCAAGGGCACTTATATGTACAAGTTACGTTTCTATCCCGGGACATGTGCGGTAATTCTTTTATGTCGATATACATGATTTATGTTTTCGCATATTCGTTCATGCCTTACATACTCGGTACACTATTCGTACGCGTCCACTTCTTGTGGACGCTCGCGTTTCTTGTATGACGAGTCAGCGACGGTGCGGATTTGATCCTTAGAGCTACACCGGTCGCACTTGACGCGGCGCTCCGCTTGTTCGGAGCCTCGGCTCCGTGGTACTCTTTTGTGTATATTTTCGGCACGACAGGTACTCGGCCCTTTCTATGTATAAGTGTATTATGTCTAGAGCTCGTGGTAGATATGTATAGTCCGTTATGTATAGTTAAATATGTGGTATTTTGGCATCTTAATGTTGTATGAAGTGATAGCGAAGCTAAGCGGTATGTTTATTGTCACGACCCGGCCCGTGGGCCGTGCGGCGGTCCCGTGTCCTACTTGGACACCCGTACGTACCTACCTGTCGGATCCGATATAGCCAATGGCTAATTCCATTTAAACATACATAAGTTCATACGGATATAAGGTGCATCGCACGAACATACATATACGGATATACGTACCGAAACACCCGTACGGAAGCCGTTGGGGCTATTATATCAGACAAAGTCGCATATCGCACGTACTGCTTAGGACGGTGACAACCCGCGGCCCACAAACGCGCGCGCGGACCTCTAACATACGAACGAGAATCGAGAAGACGGGACGGGGCCCCGCCATACCCAAATGATCATATATACGGAACAAACAGAGACAACAAAAGATATATACCAAAAGTATCGACTCCGGATCAAGGGAGCTCTCCAAACGACGGACCCGATAACCTAAGCGGCGGCGTACCGTGCGCGCGTACGTACCTGTGGGCATGTAACACGGCCCCGAAGAACGGGGGTCGTACGAAAGTGTCGAGTATGTAAAGCGGAAACAAAATATACATAATTAAAATAACCGAGTCGGATATGTAAAATCGTAACGGACGGAAATACGAAATAGAGCGGACGAATCGGATTCATAGCGGAGTCGGACTTACGGCGAGTACGGACGGAGTCATAGCGAGTCGGACTTACGAGCGTACGGACGGAGAATCTTATTATGTCGGATTTAGGAATTGCGGGCGACGGAGGCACAATGCGGATCGAGAAATACGTGTGACGAACGGACTCTCGTGACAAAACCGGATCTCAAATATATGTCGGACGGAATCGAGTCGAATCGGACGTACGGCGCGCGGACGAGAATCATGCATGCGAGTCATAATCATATACGGACATACATATCGGATATCAAATCCCGATCACATACGGACGGATCCGGCCCAATAAGGGACGCGTAGCAGAACCCGGCCCTCGTAGTACGGGACGCGGTGGACGACGAGAATCGGATCAAATGCCATCCGGCCGCCATCCGTAATATCACATAATCGGATCATATCGGATCATATCGGATACGGACGGATCCCGGCCCGCACATCCGAGGGACGCGGTGAACAATGCGGTGAGGTGCACGAATCACGAGAACTGGCCGGGCGCGGTGAAGGAAGCATTGAGACATCCACGAACGGATCCATGAGAAACCATATACATACGGACCGACATACGGACTTAATAAAGCGAAATAGTTCGGAAAACGGATCAAATCGAGTAATCGGATTATATCGAACGAGTGTCGAGAATCGTTCCGGATATCGGACTAATATCAAGATTCGGATGGATGGTCATAATACTCGTTAATTAACGGACGGAAGCATAATTAGAGTTACTTATGAAAAACGAACGAGAAAGATCGATTTGAACCATACGGGAGTATCGGGGTTTTGTGGGCCCACCTCGGACCCAACCATAGTAAAATACGTAAAATATGGATAATAAACCTTAGGGAGTCGTCCGTAACCATCTTAGAGTGTTTCGACTCCATTTATGGAAGTTGCATACATATAGTTGTGTTTTATCGACAAAAGGTGAAGAAACGTTTCAATCTTCTTTGAATGGTTTTGAGCTATTTTCAATCTCGAATTCCGAGAAGCAAAAGTACAATCGAGGCTCGCTTTCAAGCCTGTTAGACTCAGAACATGCCAAAGAAAGATAGGGAAGGCTTTACATACCTGGATTGCGCCTTACGCTTGTCAAATCTCACTTCCCGTTTCGTCCAAAAAGCGCAAATGGTCATCTTTACCGGTTACTATTCATGCAAGTTAACATTTCAACTTTGGTTAAGCATTTGGCTACCGAAATTTCGGCGACACTTCCCCTATACATATGACACCCCGAGATTCAACTCGGCTTAAAACAACCAACAACAACCCAACAACAACATCAATAATCACAATGAAACACAACATAACATAAATAGTTTTCTTTTCTTCATACGGCAACAACTTCCATTCCAACTTCACATTTTCCAACCAATATCAATATTTTCATACTCATTTACTCATTCAAGACCATCAAATACAATTCAAGAACATTTCACATTATTTCTCAAATTATGCAAAAATTCCACCGAAACCATAATTTATTCAAAACTTCCAACTTCCAACATAAACTTCCATGACATATTTTTACCTTTCAATTCCATGAACAACTATCATAATTTGCATCTTACAATTTCATTTCCATAATTACATAAACAATAATGAAACCACATACTTTCCGACAACAACTTAACAACCAAATTCTTCATGCTTACTTAAACCATTATTCTTTATCTACTTCACAAGGCCTTGACAACACAATTAACATACTAACAAAATTTATTTCACCTTCCATCATCAACATACACCACACGGCCACACACTATAATTCTCAACTTCCACTAATTCATTCAACTTTCATTTCTAATACAAATTCCACCATAACTACAACTAATTTACCACATAAAATTCAACTAATCATAGCCATGCCACATGCATATACACACAACACAACACACACGTCACACGGTCACGTACACACACAAATACAATTCCATGATTTCCATGCAATTCCACATACCATAGCATGTATACAACCTTTCATAACATAACAAAAACATGAATCCTTACCTTTTCCAATAATTTCTTCTTTCCAAAGGAGACACTTTCTTGCCAAACTAATTATACCATCTTGGAGAGGAACTTGAGCTTAGTAATAATTCCAAGAGAGATGAATTTTTGAACTTAAGAATTGAGCTCCAGAATTTTTTTTCTTTTCTTTCTCTTTTCTCTCTTCTCTTGGCCGTTTTCTCTCTTGTTCTTTCTCCTCTCAATTTTTCTTGATTTTTCTTCTAATTTCTTGAATCTTCTAAGGCTCCCCACCTCTTTATAATTAATTAGCACATGGAAAATTTGCATGAATTTCTTGTGGGCTTGGCCCTCCATGGCCGGCCACTCTTTTAATTTGGGCCTCAACTTTCTTATTTTTTTTTTGGCCCAATTCTTCATGAATCGCAATTTAAAATTTCCGAAACAAATTTCTAAAATTCCAATTTTGCCCTTAGGCCTTTTCCGGTGTTTCCACGTTCAAATTTCCATAATCCGACCACACACATACTAAGAAAATTCAAACATGGCCTTCTTTCTCATAAATCACAATTATTTCGAATTTTTCGATTATGCAAAAAGGCGGGATATAACATCCTCCCCCCCTTTAAAACATTCGTCCTCGAATGTTAATTCAACCTCATGGTAGATCAAAATCAGTCGGGGAGGTCTTCTTACCATTTACATACTTGCACTTAATCGAAGAACTTGTAACGACCTTCATTTTCCAACTTCATCCATCTTCCTTCTATATCACCTTATTAGGGTTATTCGTACCGTCTTAAATCGGATATACGGCAGACAGAATCTTAACCAGAACCAAGAGATCAAACGGATGTCAGACAGAGTCATATTCGGAGTCAGAAGTACAAAAGTACGACAGACAAAAGCATAATCCGACGTCGTCTTAAGCGGTCTCAAAATCAGAGCCAGACGTACAGAGGTATATCAGACGAATCTATAATCAGAATCAGACGTATTGAGATTTATCGGACAGATTTCGAAATCAGAGTCAGACGTATAGACACATGCACCAGACAGATTCACAGTCGAAGTTAGACGTACAGGCGTATATCGAACGGTCCGCGATCGAGGGCGAGACATACAGAAATATATCAGACAGAGTCATATCAGAGTCAGATGTACAGAGATTTATCAGACAGATTTGAAGTCAGAATCAGACGCACCAAAGTATATCGGACAGAATTATGATCGGAGTTGGACGTACAGAGGTATATTAAACAAAAACGTGATCAGATTCAGAAGCACAGGATTATGGTAAACAGAACTCCACCGAAAGCAGGGGCGCAGAAATATAGCGTACAGAATCGCGATCAGAATCGAACTACCTTTACTATACTCCAGAGACTTACAGAAATTTCCTTGTCATCCTACTTACAAACATTTCCAATCGCTATTCAAATTTGCTTTGATTTCGCTCGAACCCCCTTTCTTCATTCTTCTCCGATCTCGTCTGTCTCACTCAGTGTAACCTTTTTAAGATCTCTAATCACTCCACATACTCAAATTCCACTTAAGTTACCCCAAATCCTCATTTAGTCTCCATATCCATATTTGCGAAAAATTCTCGACGTACTTCCCAGGGGGTCACCCATCCCAGGATTGCTCTGGTCTCAGCACGCTTAACTTCAAAACTTTTATGCATTCTGGCGCGTTATCGATAATATCACTGCGTCAAATGCCCCGCACGATCTTTGCCACATAATTTAGGGCAGTTCAGCGCCTTAATAAATTTTTTTCCAGAAATTTTTGTAGCGGGTCCCACCCCGGTTCCAACTATACAATTATGCAACAAATACACATATATAGAACAAATTTCAATAAATACTCGTATACGTGGACGCCGGCGCCTCCCGGCCGATCTATAAGCTATAGAGCGAGGGGTGCTCTCGCTCGTCGCCCCCTCGTACGAATACGAGGGATATAGGTGGTCGGCGACTCTGGTTCACCGATGACCGGGATAAAGGGGCAAATATGGCGTAACGCTCAACGAAGAAGGCAATTTGGCGGAACATAGTGCTCCACCATAGGAGCGGCGGCACAATGTCGGGGGAGCTCTCCTCCCGGTGCCCCGCTCCGTACTCGGACGGATCCGTGTCGTAGGCGCTCTCGGGGGATCCCTCCTTGGGGGTCGCGGACTCGGAGGGATCGTCGCGGGGATCCTCCGAAGGATCGGTCTCGATCGAATAGCGGGGCTCCGTCCCCCGGCCCGGTGACATCTGGGGCCTTCTTGGCACCCCCCGTCCCCTCGGCGGACGCCCCTCTTCATCTTTATCAACCTACAATCACTGCGGCAGAGAGAGGGTCGAAATAATTTCCCAAAATGCGACGTTGTCGCTCTTTTGGAGCCTCGCCGAAATATATAAATTCGTTGGAAGGACCCGTCCTATTACATACGGCTACTATCGCACGATCTAAGATTCCAAAAAAGGGTAACATAACATCCTAGATGTCTGCAGCCTCACGTTTATAGATGTGGGGCCCAACACACCGATAAACAAGACTCTACTAGACACGGCTGCAGAGACATTCCGAGAACCGACCGCTCGATACCACTTTTGTCACGACCCGGCCCGTGGGCCGTGGCGGTGTCCTACTTGGACACCCGTACGTACTACTATCGGATCCGATATACCAACCGGCTAATTCCATTTAAACATACATAAATTCATACGGATATAAGGTGCGTCGCACGAACATACATATACACATATACATGCGAAACACGTACGAAGCCGTTAGGGCTATTATATCAGACAAAGTCGCATATCGCACGTACCTACCGGACGGTGACAACCCGCGACCCACAAACATGTGCACGGACCTCTAACATACGAACGAGAATCGAGAAGACGGGACGGGGCCCCGCCATACCCAAATGATCATATATACGGAACAAACATACAACAAAAGATATATACCAAAAGTATCGGCTCCGGATCAAAGGGAGCTCTCCAACGACGGACCGATAACCTAAGCGGCGGCGTGCCGTGCGGCGCGTGCGCGCACGCGGGCATGTAACACGACCCCGAAGAACGGGGGTCGATGCGAAGATGTACCGAGTATGTAAAGCGGAAACAAAATATACATAATTAAAATAACCGAGTCGGATATGTAAAATCGTGGCGGACGGAAATACGAGAAATAAAGCGGACGAGAATCGGATTCATAGCGGAGTCGGACTTACGGAGCGTACGGGACAAGAGTCTTATAAGCGGAGTCAGACTTACAGAGCGTACAGACAGAATCTTATTATGTCAGATTTAGGAATTGCGGCTGACAGAGGCACAATGCAGATCAGAAATACAGAAGTGTGACAGACAGACTCTCAAATGTATGTCAGACAGAATCAGAGTCCGAATCAGACGTACAGAACTCGCGCGGACGAGAATCATGCATGCGAGTCATAATCATATACGACATACATATCGGATATCAAATCCCAATCACATACGGACGGATCCCGGCCCTTTAATAAGGGACGCGGTAACGAACCGGCCCTCGTAGTACGGGACGCGGTGGACGACGACGAATCGGATCAAATGCCATCCCGGCCGCCATCCCCGTAATATCACATAATCGGATCATATCGGATCATATCGGATACGGACGGATCCCGGCCCGCACATCCGAGGGACGCGGTGAACAATGCGGTGAGGTGCACGAATCACGAACTGGCCGGGCGCAGTGAAGGAGGCATTGAGACATCCACGAACAGATCCATGAGAAACCATATACATACGGACCGACATACAGACTTAATAAAACTGAAATAGTTCAGAAAACAGATCAAATCAGAGTAATCAGATTATATCAGAACAGAGTGTCCAGAATCGTTCCAGATATCGGACTAATATCAAGATTCAGATGGATGATCATAATACTCGTTAATTAACGGACGGAAGCATAATTAAGAGTTACTTATGAAAAACGAACAAGAAACGGATCAATTTGAGCCATACCGGGAGTATCAGGATTTTGTGGGCCCACCTCGGACCCAACCATAGTAAAATACGTAAATTATGGATAATAAACCTTAGGGAGTCGTCCATAATCATCCCAGAGTGTTTCGACTCCATTTATGGAAGTTGCATACATATAGTGTGTTTTATCGACAAAAGGTGAAGAAACGTTTCAATCTTACTGAATGGTTTTGAGCTATTTTCAATCTCGAATTCTGAGAAGCAGAAGTACAATCGAGGCTCGCTTTCAAGCCTGTTAGACTCAGAACATGCCAAAGAAAGATAGGGAAGGCTTTACATACCTGGATTGCGCCTTACGCTTGTCAAATCTCACTTCCCGTTTCGTCCAAAAACTGCAAATGGTCATCTTTACCAGTTACTATTCATGCAAGTTAACATTTCAACTTTGGTTAAGCATTTGGCTACCGAAATTTCGGCAGCACTTCCCCTATACATATGACACCCCCGAGATTCAACTCGGCTCAAAACAACCAACAACAACCCAACAACAACATCAATAATCACAATGAAACACAACATAACATAAATAGTTTTCTTTTCTTCATACGGCAACAACTTCCATTCCAACTTCACATTTTCCAACCAATATCAATATTTTCATACTCATTTACTCATTCAAGACCATCAAATACAATTCAAGAACATTTCACATTATTTCTCAAATTATGCAAAAATTCCACCGAAACCATAATTTATTCAAAACTTCCAACTTCCAACATAAACTTCCATGACATATTTTTACCTTTCAATTCCATGAACAACTATCATAATTTGCATCTTACAATTTCATTTCCATAATTACATAAACAATAATGAAACCACATACTTTCCGACAACAACTTAACAACCAAATTCTTCATGCTTACTTAAACCATTATTCTTCCATCTACTTCACAAGGCCTTGACAACACAATTAACATACTAACAAAATTTAGTTCACCTTCCATCATCAACATACACCACACGGCCACACACTATAATTCTCAACTTCCACTAATTCATTCAACTTTCATTTCTAATACAAATTCCACCATAACTACAACTAATTTACCACATAAAATTCAACTAATCATAGCCATGCCACATGCATACACACACACGGTTCCAACCACAACACACACATCACACGGCACATACACACACAAATACAATTCCATGATTTCCATGCAATTCCACATACCATAGCATGTATACAACCTTTCATAACATAACAAAAACATGAATCCTTACCTTTTCCAATAATTTCTTCTTTCCAAAGGAGACACTTTCTTGCCAAACTAATTATACCATCTTGGAGAGGAACTTGAGCTTAGTAATAATTCCAAGAGAGATGAATTTTTGAACTTAAGAATTGAGCTCCAAGAATTTTTTTCTTTCTTTTCTCTTTCTCTCTTCTCTTGGCCGTTTTCTCTCTTGTTCTTTCTCCTCTCAATTTTTCTTGATTTTTCTTCTAATTTCTTGAATCTTCTAAGGCTCCCCACCTCTTTATAATTAATTAGCACATGGAAAATTTGCATGAATTTCTTGTGGGCTTGGCCCTCCATGGCCGGCCACTCTTTTAATTTGGGCCTCAACTTTCTTATTTTTTTTTTTTTTTTGGCCCAATTCTTCATGAATCGCAATTTAAAATTTCCGAAACAAATTTCTAAAATTCCAATTTTGCCCTTAGGCCTTTTCCGGTGTTTCCACATTCAAGCTTCCATATCCGCCACACACCTACTAAGAAAAATCCAAACATGGCCTCCTTTCTCATAAATCTCAATTATTGCGAATTTTCCGATTATGCAAAAAGGCGGGATATAACATTTATAATGACGCCGTTAATGTTAATGTTCAGTTTGAGAAAAAAAAAATACGGCACCGTTCATACGACGTACTAAATGGTACAGGTAAAATGATAGGTAAGGGGTGCTCGGTACAAGTATCGGGTACTCGTCATGGCCCCTAGACGGGTCGTGACAAGAACGTTGTCGCCACTCCATCTGGACGCCACAACACATCATACTTCAGAAGGTTTTATATCTCCGAACATCTCCGTCACACATCATAACATATATACACGGTTCCCGGCCAAGAGGGGCTCGGCGTACCGGTCACATCATACTTCGTATCACATCATACTTCGGAAATACATCATACTTCAGAATAGTGCGCACGATAACAACCGGCCGGGATCCGGTGAAGGATGTAACAACGAACGCCGCACGCGGAATCGTAAGTAGCCATATGCATACAAATCTTTATTACAAACTCAAGAATAACCAAAGCGAACTATTATTTCAACCAAGACAATAGTCAAATCAAATTTCCTCCGAATATTACTCGGAACCATATCAAACCGAACTTCAGTAACCATGGTCACGTATCAAAATCATATGCATAAAATCCTCATTTTAGACTCAACAGATAAGCATATAATCATACTCGGGGGTCGAAAAATAGTCATATTGAATTCTTTCAAAAGCCATTAGAATTATATAGAAGAAGATCGCGGGACCCACGGACGAGCGTCAACCCAATCCGGGCCCGCCTACGAAAATCATAGTTATCATATATTATTAAATCATGATTACAAACTCAAAAGATAAGTAAACTGATCATACTTGAGATCGGAATAATAGTTATCTCATATCCTTTCAAAAATCGTCAGAAATACATAAGAAAAGTCGCGGGGCCCACGGAAAGGTGTCGACTCAAGTCGGGCCCGCCCATGAAAATCATAGTCCTTATACGTAATAGAATCATATACGAGCATATCAAAGCCATCCGGTTACATGCAGCTAAAGTTACGGACGTTCGTAGTTTTCGGAATCGTTTAGGAACGAAACTCTTTTAAGAACGAAAACCCAACTTTTATGCAACTTTTGAAAATCAATCATATAAAGACATATAAACCATAGCTTGTTCACATTAGGATGCCAACATCAAAAGCAAATACGACTCATAAACGTACTCGGATTTTTAAGAATAGAATTACCCCGAAGCTCATAACATATCATAACTTAGCCATATCTAAGACATGCGAAAAGAAGGAAGGTAAGCTTTACATACCTTATCCGCCCTCGAAGCCAATCCAAACTCAAACTTCGGGTTCTCTAAGATCTACAAATACGTCATAATATGCCGAATATTAGCTAGAGGTATTTAGGAATTCACTTCCAAACTCATACTTAATTCTACGGAAATTTGGGCAGCACTTCCCCTGTAAATAGACCAACCCCGAGAATTTAACTTGGCCAAATCAACAACAACAGCAACAACCAACCTAGCAACATTAATAATCAATCCGAAAGGCAATGTAACATTAATAACTCTCTTTTACATCATTCGACAACTTTCATAATATTCAATTCAACGGCTTACCTTCAAGCCAACATCAACGCTTATACATTCAAATACTAACCCGAACCCATACTAACAACATTTAAGAACATTTCAACCAATTCATACAATATTTCCAACAATCCAACAAGGCTTCAATTTGCGAAAAGCTTGTCCCCAAACCCGAGAACCTCACTATAACACACTCCTCATTTCCAAATCATGATTTGCACCAACAATCCACATCCTAACAATGCCATTCTCTTAAATATAAAAATTACATTAAATACACATGATTCTCCAATTCAGCCCACAACACTTACGATATCAATTTGAGTCATTAAACGTTCATTTCCAACATTGAATTCCTAACGACAATAACCAAAATACTAATTAACGATAATCCATTTCTTGTCACACAAATAGCCTACATTCGGCCAACACCTCCTACAAACATATATAGATGATTCTCATTCATTTCTTCACACTACAATGATCACAACATGCTAACTAGACTTCAATTCATTACTTCAATACAACACAACGCACACACACCTCACACGGCTATGCACTACACACACAACCTTCACTCCAACATGCCATATCTCATGATTTTCATCCATTTTAACATACTACAACATGCATACAACCTTTATAAGACATAAAACATGATTAACTCTTACCTTTCTTCTTTAACTTCACAAATAGGCTAGGGTTTGCAAGAATGAAAACTAGCGGTTTGATCGCTCCAACAACACTTCCACGCTACTTAGGGACCTCCAATTAGTGGATTTGCATCAACAAAATAATTTTGGGATGGCTTGAATTGATCTTGGTTTTTAGGGGTTCTTGGCCGAGAGCCTCCCTAGTCATCAACTTCTTGCTCTTTTTTTTTTCTAAGTGTTGGATGAGATGAATGAATTGGTAGTCATCTTTTAAGCTAATATAAGACTTATACATGTGTCCCTTGGCCCACACAAGTGTTGGACCAATTAAAATCTTCCACAAATTGTGTGGGCCAACTCCCACACCACACGGCCACAACAAGGGAAAAATGCATAATTTTCAACTTCCATAAATTCCAATTTTGGTCCCAAATTTTCCTAATTGTTCCCTACCAACAAATTCATGAACAACGTATGCCTCAAAATAAAATCGAAGGTCAAAAGTCCCGACTTTGTATCCCGGAATGGTTTTGTCCCTAACTTACCATAGTTAAACTGGATTGTTCCAATGTACGAAATACGGGATATAACAGTCACCTATAAAGGTCTGGTTGTGATGTTGATTATATTTACCACTTGTCTATAGCCAATTGGACAGATATGTATTTACGACCATGCTACGACTGGTTGGGCAGTTATTACCACCGAGCTACTTTCGGTCGGGCACATATGTATTTACCACCATGCTACGGTACGTTTGGGCAATTATCACCACTGAGCTACGGCTGGTCGGGCAGATATGTATTTACCACCACGTAATGGCTGGTTGGGCAGTTACCACTGATCAATCGGGCAGATGCGCTTTACCATCGGGCGATAATCGGATGGGCAGTTACCACCGTTCTACGGTAGGTTGGTAAGTTACTGTTATAACCCGTATTTTTCGTCTTTGGGAATCTCGGTGTTGTCGAGACAAGTGAAGGATAATGTAATGCATTGATTTTGTTTGGTTCATAAGTTGGCTATGGAAAATGTAGATGTGGAAATATCGGAAAAGACTAAGGGCAAAATTGGAATGTCGGAAAATGGTTTCATGAATCACCAAAAATATGGACTAGGAAATTGGGCTTGGAATTAACAAAAAAAGAGAAGCAAGCTTGGCCCAAGGGCAAGGGTGGCCGGCCATGCTAAGGCCTAGCCCAACCCATGACTTAGTCATGTGACTAAGTCATGTGATGAATTAATATAAGGGGCCAAATTCATGAAATTCTCTAGAATTCTCAAGAAACAAAAAAAAGGAGAAAAAAAATAAGAAAACTCTAGAATTGGAAGCAAAGGGATATGAAGCCATACTTGAGGGGCTAAATAATAAATATGGAAAGTAGTAGGAGGCATGTATATATAAGTATTTAGAGTCATCTTTTGTTGAGGAAATAAGAAAGAAGAGTTGAAAAAAAATTTCAAGAACAATGGAGGGGCATTAATGGCCCCTCAATTTTACCCCATGAAAATCTTGCCTCAAAAATTATTGTCTTGTGGTTTTCATACCAATTCAAGGTTCCTTTACAACTTGGTACCATTGGTTTGGAAGAATAAACATTGGTTTCTTCAATTCAACGCTTGAGGCAAGTGAAGAAACTTGGAGAATAAGGTAAGGATTCACCCCTTTTTATTATGTTATGAAGATTGGTTTGTGTTGTAGTGTATGAAATTGAGTGAAATATATGAAAATATAGAAGTTGGCAAAGTGGATAGGAGTGTGTGCATGTAGCCGTGTGTATGCATGGTTATGTAGGCAAGGTGTGTTGAATTTTTGTTGTATTCTAGTTATGAATGTTATGGAATTTGTATTAGAAATAAAAGGAGAACAAAAATTGGGTGAAGTTGGGAAAATGGTATGTTGGCCGTGTGGTATGGTGTTGTAGGATGAAAATGAATTAAGTTTGTTTAGTATGTTAATTATGTTATTGTGATCCTTGCAATGTAAATGGGAGTAAAATGATGAAAGTTAGCATTGAAATGGAATGTAGAGAATCATGTCGTATTAATGTGATTTTATGATATTAAGATAATGAAGTTGTTAAGGTGTGAATTATGATGATTGTTGATGAATTTGGAAGATGGAAATATGTTATGAATATGTTTGTCGAAGAATGGAAGTCTTGGACGAGTTATGGTTTCGGTGGAAAATTTGTGTATTTTGCGAATAATGTGTGAAATCATATGAAATGTCTCCAAATGATGTTGGGATGATCTTGGTAAGTAAATGAGTATGTAAACATTAATGTGGGTTTGAAAGGTGAAGTAGTTTGGAAGTGTGGCCTTATGTCGAAAGAAGACTATTTGTGATTAGTATGCGATTCTTGTTGTGAATTAGTGTTGTTGGTTTGGTTGTTGTCGACAATTAAGCCGAGTTAAATTCTCGGGGCGGCATATTTATAGGGGAAGTGCTGCCGAAATTTCGGTAGCCAAATAGAAACCAAAGATTGAAATGTCAACTTGCATGAATAGTAACTGGTAAGAATGACCATTTGCAGATTTTCGACGAAACAGGACCGGAGTTTCGACGGAGCTTAACAAGCGAGAAAGGTATGTAAAGCTTTTCATTTCCTTTTCATGGCACGACCTAGGTGTATTAGCTTCGAATTCGGCCCTTGGAGCCGCTCCTATCTCTCGGAATGCGCATCTAAAATTGAGTCTTTTTCATTCAATGCAATTGAACCATAATGCTTTTTTGGATATAAGTGCGCCTAAACCTTCATACCTTTCGCAAATGATTTTGAATCGCTCTAAAACCTTCTAGATAACTTTACGGAGTTTAATGTTTATGATTTACGTCCGCCGCCTCGGCTTGATCCGAGGTGGGTTCACTATTTCCGATTTTACCCTTTTGTGTTCATAACTTGTCTTCGAGCGGTTTTAAAGGAAACGTTTTAACTACTCCTCTATTTACTACTTAAAAATCGTTTTAAATATTTCGTTAAGTCCTGTGATGTGTTCTGATCCGAATCACGAATCCCAACGTTCTGTTCCGACATAACCCTCCGTGATGTCCGAAAGGTACGTACTATGACTCCGTCCGATTTCATTGATTTGTTCTGTTATTTGATATGCCTCATCGAGTCTCTGGAAAAATGTATTTTATTTTATTGCATTTAGTTTCTCACTACTCCACTCGTGGATGCCCCAATGTTTCCCCGAGCCGGGCAGGGATATGTTCTCAAGCGCTTTCCTTTGCATTGTTCGCGTGCCTCGTGTGAGGGGCGGTATGACATGTACATGGGTCCGAAGTATGATGTGCCATGTACATATATTTTGATATCGATCGATTATGTGATGTGATGTGGCCACTTGGTATGTTATGATGTTTGTTTCGGAGATATTCCCCTACACAAAGTATGATGTGTTATGGCGCGGCGAAGGGGTGCGCCTACATTCCGTTCATAGGAGTCCCATAGCGGGCGGCTTTTTGCATATGTTTTACGCATGCACTACTTATGATTTTTGATACGCATTTTTGATTATCTATGCATCTCGTTCGTTTTCCGCACATTACGTTGCGATTTTAGTTTTATTGATTTCGATCCTACGCTTTACATATTCGGTACATTTTCGTCGTACCCCCTCTCTTCGGGGCTGCGTTTCGTGCGCGCGGTACGAACGGCGATTTGAGGATCCGTTGCTTAGGTTATACGCTCAGTACATTGAAGCGCTCCTTTGTCGCCCGTATTTTGGTATAAAATTTTTACGCATATGTACGTATTTATTAAGGTACGGCGGGGCCACTGTCCGTCATATGATTATGTTTTGTTCTGTAGAGGTCTGTAGACATGTGGTGTGGGTTCTGTATGTGTTTCGTGAGATTTGCGTACGTTTAGAGTTTATCTATGTTTTGTGACGGCCTTATCGGCCTTCGTGCGTCATGCCCACTGGATTCTGTTAAATTATTATTTCTGTTTATTTTAATATTTTGCTAAATTAGGTTAAGGTACGTACGAGTGCCCAACTAGGGCACGTGTCGCGGCCTACGGAGTTGGGTCGTGACAGTTACCACTGATTAGTTAGGCAGATAGCACCATGATGATAAGTAGGTCAGAGATACAGTATTGTACATAGATGTAGTTAAGCAAAGGAGACCATAGAGAGGCATACATGCTCGATTCTCATTGGTAAGTCAGAAACGCGAGGTTGATTCTTATCCTCCTTCTTTGCAGTATATGTTTATTATGTTGCATTTCTATCTTAGATACTCGGTGCATTATTCGTACTGAAGTCCTTTTGTTTGTGGACACTACGTTCATGCCCGTAGGTATTGACCGACGAGACGAGGATCCTCCATATTAGGCTACCTCCAGATACCAGCTCTGATTGGTGTGCTCCACTTCTTCCTGAAGAATTGCTGAGTCAGGGATTGTATATGTATTTTTGTGTTATGGGTACGTCGGGGGCCATTTCCCGACTTATACACTTTGGTTATGCTCTTGGAGGCTTTGCAGACAGTTTCCTATATATAGCTTAGTCATGTCTTGTCAGTTGCCCATTGTACATATACATATGCATGATATTATTTTCACAGTTAGCCTCCTTGGCCTTATTTGGTCATTCGAGACATAAATGATGCGAGATATATTTTGGTACGCTCAGTCCTAGTAAAGTACTTGGTGCCAATCACGCCTCACCTAGGCTGGGACGTGATAGTGTTATAACCCGTATCTCACACCTTTGGACACCTCGGGATTTTTGAGTTAAGTTGAGGACAATGCAATGTATTGATCTTGTTCGATATATATGTTGGTTGTGGAAAAATTTAGACGTGGAAATATTGGAAAAGGCTAAGGGCAAAATTGAAATTTCAAAAAAATTAGTTTCATAAATTACAAAAAAATTATGGACTAAGTAATTGGGCTTGGAAATGGAAAAAAAAAAAAAAGAGAAAAAGGCCCAATCCACCAAGGGGTGGCCGGCCATCATGTGGAAAAAGAAAAAAAAAAATGGGCCAAGCCCATGTAATTAAAATTGGTATTATAAAGGAAAATAAGGGGGCTAAAGGGATATTCAAGAAACTTCAAGAAAATGAAGAAAGAAGAAAGAAAGAAAGAAGGAGAAATAATAACCATGGCCATTCGGCCATGGTCCTCAAACTTGGTCCCCTTAAATTTTGTTTCCAAAAATTATTTTCTTGTTATATTCCTACTAATTCAAGGGTCCTCTACAACGTGGTATAATTATTTCGGAAGATAAGTCGTCCGTTTCGTCGTTTGGGCAAATTGGTGGAGTGGAGAAGTTGAGAGAAAAAGGTATGATTCACTCCTTTTTTTATGGGTTATAAATGCTTTGTTGAGATTGTAGTACGTGGGAACGAATAGAATTCATGGAAATATGGATGTTTGCATGGTATTTATATATGCATGTATATGGCCGTGTGTGTATGTTGTTGAATAGGTAAGATGAGTTGAATTTTATGTTGTAATTTAGTTGTGGTTATTGTGGAAATTGTATTGGAAATGAAAGTTGAATGAAAATGGGATGAAGTTGGAAATTGGCCTATGGCCGTGTGGTATGTGATAGGGGAATTGTGATGGATTTATTTTGTTTAACGTGTTAGTTGTGTTATTGTGATCATTATAATGTAAATGAAGATTATATGGGTTAAGTTTGCATGAAAATGGAA
>NW_026716729.1:0-16415 GCF_029784015.1 Lycium ferocissimum
ACACATGGATTGTCTCCCAAGAAGCGCTTAATTTTACGTTGCAGTACGACGGTATTACCAAATTACTCTTGGTCAAGACTTGCTGAGTCAACATTCGTTCCAGGATGCTTCAACTGGTATCGGTCAACAATTCTATCTCGATCAACCATCCCATGATAATGTTTCACCCTCTGGCCATTCACCTTAAATGTCCGAGTTCCATCTCCGGACTTCAGTTCAATCGCCCTATGGGGTGAAACACTTACCACCTCAAACGGACCGGACCACCTTGACTTTAGCTTACCCGGTAGCAGTTTCAATCGAGAGTTAAACAGCAAGACAGGATCACCCTTGTAGAATTCTCGCTTCAGGATTTTCTTATCATGATACTGCTTCATTCTCTCTTTATAAAGTGTTGCACTTTCATACGCTTGGTACTGGAATTCATCCATCTCATTGAGTTGAAACAACCTGAGTTTGGTTGCCTCTTCCCAATCCATGTTCAATTTATTCAAGGCCCACATAGCCTTATGTTCAAGTTCAACCGGCAGGTAACAAGCTTTTTCGATAATGATCTTAAAGGGTGAAGTCCCAATCGGAGTCTTAAAAGCAGTCTGGTATGCCCATAGAGCATCATCAAGCTTGCGGGCACAATCAGTTCTATTTGCATTCACCATTTTAGGTGGAATACTCTTGATCTCCCGATTGGAGACTTGAACTTGCCCACTTGTCTGAGGATGATAGGGTGTTGCCACCCTATGCTTGCGCCATACTTCTCCATCAATCCCGTTAAGGCTCTATTGAAAAAGTGGGAACCACCGTCACTGATTATAGTCCTCGGAGTACCAAATCGAGTAAATATGCTTTTCTTTAGGAACCCTACGACACTCTTGGCCTCATTGTTAGGTAAAGCCACCGCTTCTACCTATTTCAACACATAGTCCACAGCAACGAAGATATACTTTATGCCACCAGAGCTCACAAAGGGTCCCATAAAATCAATTCCCCAGACATCGAACACCTCCACTTCCATCAGAAAGTTTATGGGCATCTCTTGTCTTCTACCTATACTCCCTTGCTTCTGACATTGATCACAAGACCGCACCAATAGATTTGCTTCATGATAGATAGTCGACCAGTAATAACCGCATTCAAGAACTTTAGCAGCAGTCCGGTTACCACTATGATGACCCCCAACAGGAGAGTCATGGCATGCCTTTAGAATCGCCATCACTTCACTTTTGGGAACACAACGCCGAATGATGTTGTCAGCGCATGTTCTGAACAAGTAAGGCTCGTCCTAATAGTATTGACGAGAATCGCACAAGAACTTTTTCTTTTGGTATGCTTTGATCTCATCTGGAATTATCAGCAAATAATTGGCAATGTCTGCATACCATGGTGCCACCTCCATTGACACAGCCAACACTTTCTCATCTGAAAATGCATCATCGATATCTAGCGCATCCGAAGGTCTCCCAGCTTCTTCAAGCCAAGAGAGATGGTTAGCAAACTGATTCTTAGTTCCCTTGCCGTCTTTCACCTCAAAGTCAAACTCTTGCAGCAATAGCGCCCATCGGATCAGTCGCAGCTTAGCCCCTTCTTCGCCATCAGGTATCTCAATGCGGCATGATCAGTGCATACCGCAACTTTGGACCCTAGCAGATAGGCCCGAAACTTCTCTAAAGCAAAAACTATTGCAAGCAGCTCTTGCTCCGTCAGTGTGTAATTCATCTGGGCAGCATTCAATGTTTTGTTTGCATAATAGATCGGATGCATGATTTTATTATGTCTCTGGCCAAGCACAGCACCGATAGCAAAACCACTTGCATCACACATTAATTCGAACGGTAGAGACCAGTCGGGAGAAACAATAATATGGGCTGTGGTCAACCGCTGCTTCAATTCATCAAACGCCTTTCGGCACTTCTCGTCAAATTCAAACTTAGCATTTTTTTCAAGAAACTTGCACATCGAATTAGCAATTTTTGAGAAATCCTTGATGAAACACCTATAGAAACCGACGTGTCCCAAAAAGCTCCGGACACCCTTAACTGAGATAGGCGGAGGAAGCTTCAAAATCACATCAATCTTTGCTTGATCGACCTCAATCCCTTTTTTAGAGATTTTATGCCCGAGGACGATCCCTTCCTTCACCATGAAGTGGCACTTATTCCAATTCAGCACCAGCTTAGTCTCCTCACAGCATTTAAGGACTTGACCAAGATGGCCAAGACAGTCAGCAAAAGAATCACCAACAACCGAGAAGTCATCCATAAAGACCTAGAGAAATTCTTCCACCATATCAGAGAATATCGACATCATACACCACAGAAACGTAGCCGGTGCATTGCAAAGACCAAAAAGCATCCTGCTGAAAGCAAATGTCCCATACGGACAAGTAAAAGTCATCTTCTTTGATCCTCCAGGGCGATGTTGATCTGATTGTAGCCCGAATAACCATCAAGGAAGCAATAATAAGATCGCCCCGCTAGCCGATCAAGCATTTGATCAATAAAAGGCATAGGGAAGTGATCCTTGCAAGTGGCAGTGTTAAGCTTGCGATAGTCCATGCAAACTCTCCATCTGGTTACAGTCCTCGTCGGAATCAGCTCATTCTTTGCATCAGGCATCACTGTGATGCCGTCCTTTTTCGAAACATATTGGACTGGGTTTACCCATTTACTATCAGCAATCGGGTAAACCACTCCAGCATCTAACCATTTGATGATCTCTTTCTTGACGACTTCTTGCATATTCTTATTCAGTCTCCTTTGATGCTCCACACTCGGCTTGCTATCCTCCTCTAACTGGATTTTATGTTTACAGATCCCAGAAGGAATTCCCTGAATGTCTGCTATGGTCCAACCAATGGCATGACTATATTCATGCAATACCTTCAAAAGTCGCAGAATCTACTCCTCAGTTAGTAAGGCCGAAACAATCACTGGCAATGTATTGTTCGAACCAAGGAACTCATACTTCAAATGTGATGGGAACTGCATAAGCTCCAACTTCGGTGGTTAAATGATCGAAGGCTTTGCTGGAGGAGTTATTCTATTTTTCAGATCAAGATTCAGCTTCTTTGGGTGGTAAGAATATGAACCCAACCCAACAAGCGAATTAACCGTCTTCACATAACCCTCCATGTCTTCAGCATCAAAGTTTACAAGAATACCAGCCAGAGCTTTACCCAAATTTTCTTTTTCCATCTTGAACTCCATGCTTCATCAACAACATCAAAAGAATCAATCACCGAAATGCTCTCATAAGCACGTGGTAACAACTTTATCCCCTTGCTTGCCTGCAAAGTAACTTCCTCATCATTGACTCGGAACTTGATTTCATTCTTCTCCGAATCCATCAGAGCTCTCCCTGTAGCAAGGAGGGATCTCCCCAGACTAATAGGAATGTCCCGATCAACAGCATAGTCAAGAATCACAAAATCTGTGGGCAACATAAATTTACCCGCCAACACAAGAACATCACCAACCAAGCCGACAGGCTTCTTAATAGATCTATCAACCATCTGTAACCTCATAGTAGTCGGCCTTGGCATCCCCAAACCTGATTGCTTGTATATAGCAAGTGGTTTCAAATTGATACTCGCCCTATTATCACACAAAGCATGAGCAAAATCATGGTGCCCAACAGAACAAGGAATGGTGAACGCCCAAGGATCTCTCTTTTTCTGAACAGTAGTTGTTGAAATGATAGAACTCACGGTATGCGTCAAACTCACGGTTTCATGTTACACCGTTTTCTTCTTGGTCAGCGGTCCTTCAAATATTTAGAAAAATCAGGCATCTCTTTGACATCTTCCAAGAAGGGAAAATTCATATACAACTGCTTCAGCTGATCATAAAAAATTTCAACTTAGCCTCTTTATTCTTCTTTACCAACCTCTGTGGAAAGGGAGGTTTAGATTTGAAAAGCTGAGTCAAAGGCCGAAGAGCCCCTTTCACAGTTTGCTTGCTCTTGTCATCAGCCTCCTTCAAAATCTCTGGAATATCAGCAACCTTCTCGTCAGTAGGATTCTCATCAACAATAATTGGTGCTTCAGACTGCACCTCTTCCTCTTTATCTATCGGCTCGAGCTCAATAACCTTCTTTTCAGCACCTTAGAGTATTTTACCACTCCGAGTACTAATGGAAAACACACGGTCTGCACTGCCTCCCCTATTCTTCGGATTTGGAACAGTGTCACTAGGAAGTCCTCCCTTTTTAGGAAGGTGCTGCTCTCTAAAAATATCAAGCATCTGTGACTCGATCTTCTGAATAGCTGTTGTATGGGAAACCACTATCTCTGTTAGCCCAAATAATGTCCTCTCAGACTTTGATTGATTTTCCAGAACCTTCTCAAGCATTTCTTCAACGTTCGAACTACCTTCCTCTGTTGATTGCCCTTTTGGTGGTATATAAGGATTGGAACTCTTGTTCCTAAATTGTTGTCATTGTTGTAGCTCCCTTGGTTCATACCACCATAATTATTATTGTAGTTCCCTGAGTTGTTGTTGTTCTAGGCACCCTGACCCTGCTGAGGTCTCCATTGATTCTGATTCTGGTAACCACTTTGGTAGTTCTGTCTTTGATAACCCCCTTAAGGATTATTCACATAGTTAGCGTCTTCAACCTGCATAGGAGGTCCTTTGTGAAATGGACCCTCTTGGGCCTTGTACATCCCCTTTGGCATACCTGACTCATCCTCACAAACATTTACCTTCTAAATCTGGGTCTCATCAAACTTCTTGGTTAGCAAGGAAATATTCGTTGCAAGCTCCGCCAATGTTTGTTGGGTATCTTGATTCTCCTTTACCATATTCTGGATCATGACACTACCATAAGGCACAATATCAACATTGTTTGAGTGTCAAGCCTGACTGTGCGTAGTCAGCTTGTCAAGTATATTGGTCACTCGTCGGTAAGATTTATTCATAAAACAACCATCAGCTGCATTGTTTGCAATTGATTGCATCACTGGATCCAGCCCTCGATAGAACTTCTCCATTAATATGTTCTCCAGAAAACCATGATTTGGAATTTTCTGCAAATACTCTTTAAATCTCTCCCAAGCTTCATATAATTGTTCCCCTAGTCACCGCTTAAATTCATAGATCTTGTCACGAATCTCAGCCTTCTTGCTAGAAGGTACCATTTCTTAAGAAACACTACTACCATCTCTGCCCATATAGTAATAGAATTTCGGGGCAGCTTCTCGAACCATGCTCTTGCATCTCCAGCTAAGGAATATTTGAAAAGCCTCAGCCGAATAGCATCCTGTGAAACGTTATTTTGAATGTGATTAGCACATACATCCACAAAATTCTGCAAATGACGTTCAGGGTCATTATCGGTAGAGTTTCGAAAGTAGCCCTCAAGCTTCAACAACTGGTATAGAGAGGAATCAATTTTGAAGCTTGCAGCTCCAACCCGAGGATGAACAATAGCAGATGCATAGTCCTCCTCAAGAACAAGATCAGCGAAAACTTTCTCGTCATCTGATTCATTCGCCTAATTATTCAACCCTGGTTACCAGCACGTTGGTTTTACTGATTCTGATTCATGTTCACCCGGTTTACACGGAATAGCAAACAAGGTGTGATGGAATAAACAAAAGACTTCAATCAAAGCAAATATTATTTTGTAATTTCAAAACCGTATTCCCCGGCAACGGCGCCAAAATTTGATACGCTCAAATTACACTTTTAATTAGCGTAAAGCGGACGATGTCAAATATAGTAATCCAACAAGCTTGGGGTCGAATCCCACAAGGAATATGGTGTGAAAAGGTTACTAAACTCGTAGAATGCTTAATTTAGGTCTAATGTCTCAATCCGATGATTTTGGTAAAAGTTGGTTGCTTTATAACTAATGGCTAACTAAGTTCGTTGGATTGTAATTTATGGTAAAAGGAACCAAGGTTGTGTCCCCTTCAGATAAAGTGTATGATCATAGGTATTGATCTTGATATACTTCTAATAGATCGTTATACGAATGCACTTAACCTCTATATGAATATCTATTATTTCCCAATAAATAAAGATTTTCCCAAATATAAGAAAGTAAATATGAAGAACGGTTAATTATGCCAAGTAAATTCTTATTATTCCTAACTGAATTTTTTAAACAAAGTTTAAAGCTTTGAGTCCTTCTTATTTATTCTTACCAACCCTAATTATTTTTCCAAATAAATCAAGGTCTATGGCTTTAATCAATGTTTGCAACCATTAATTATGAATGAAGAATGAAGAATAAATAAACCCTAACAATCCATTATGTGTAGATCAATCACAAAACACCCATCATTGGGTTTACAACCCTAGTAAGAGAATTTAGCTACTCATGACAAAAAACAAGAAATAAGAAATTGAAGAAGTCATAATTGCTTACTTTGGATGAAAAGAGGAATTGATAATACTTGAATTGATGATATGAATCTTCAAAACCAAGAGAGTATATAATGTTCTAAGCCACAAGTCAAAATATAACAACTGATAATGAATAAAACCCTACATTGGACTATTTATAGGTTTCAAAAACGTAAAATCATGCCAAAAAAGAAGAACGGTTAATTATCCCAAGTAAATTCTTCTTATTCCTAAGTGAATTTATTAAACAAAGTTTAAAGCTTTGAGTTCTTGTTATTTATTCTTACCAACCCTAATTATTTTCCCAAATAAATTAAGGTTAATGACTTTAATCAATGTTTGTAACCATTAATTATGAATGAAGAATGAAGAATAAATAAACCCTAACAATCCATTATGTGTAGATCAATCACAAAACACCCATCATTCGGTTCACAACCCTAGTAAGGGAATTTAGCCACTCATGACAAAGAACAAGAAATAAGAAATTGAAGAATTCATAATTGCTTACTTTGGATGAAAAGAGGAATTGATAATGCTTGAATTGATGATATGACTCCAAAAATCCAAGAGAGTATATAAATTTCTAAGCCACAAATCAAAATATAACAACTGATAATGAATAAAACCCTATTTATAGGTTTTAAAAACGTAAAAGTACAAAATTTGCACTTAAGTCCCATGCGGCACTTATACGGTCGATATAACATTACACGGACCGTATAAAGTTATGCAACCTCCATTCCTCATGTCTGCAGAGAAAAGCACGAATTGGTATTATACGGTTCGTATAAATACGGCTCGTATAACTTGCCCGTGAAACTCCTTCTTCCAACACCCCTTTCTGTCTCATCTTTCAGCCTTCAACACATCCAACTATACGGCCCGTATAATATTATACGGTCCGTAAAAGTGCTCGTATCTCAGCATCTTCCAATTTCGACAAGTTGTTGCCTTGCTCTCTTTTGTACAACTATAGACACGGTCCGTATAATCTTGTACGGACCGTAAAAATCAACCCTCAGTGCAATTTTCTGTAACTTTTAGTTCTTAAACCCGAACTTTATGATTTACCTGAAACACAACAAAAACACATCAAAACAACACATACTAGCCTACAAATAAGTAAAACTTCTCATAAAATGGTATCAAATGTGCCACAATTTCCCGGCGCATCAGACTTCCAGAATTTATCTATAATTGAGCACCTGTATTAGTCGTAATCGAGGCGGAAACATTATGTACCCGATCTACCTCCTACACCCTTTCGTTTTACATAACCTTTGGTAACTTGTCCAGTAAAAGTAAGCTGATGTGTTTCCAAACTATCCACAGCCGTCCATGTGGAATCGAACTTACTATATCTGTAACAAATCTTATGCCAATCACTTCCCATTTCCATATTGGGTTACTTTATTCCGTGTCAATCCATTAGGTTCTCGTTGTTCTATTTTTTCTGGTTAGCAACTGAAAAATTAAGCCATGAACCCTACAACGGTTTTCTTTATGTCGTCCTACCAACATAATCCTTTGACATCATGGTATATCTTCAACGTTCCGGGATGAATAGAATAGTGTGAATAATAGACCTCTGGCCTAATATGCAATCAACCCTGATATTTAAAGATCCCTTCTTCAATAGACTCAAAAGTTGTAGTTTTCTCTTGCCAAATGCCTCTTTTGACTTTCCCTAAAATGGAAGTCTTCGTGTCGACATCATTTCCTCCTTATCTATAAAGATGACTCTACCATATTCCGGGCCATTATACCTTTATTATCTGAGTCTGCCAAGCAGATTCCGAACATGCTAATTGGTGAAGACCTCTAGTCAACCCTTTTTCCTTTTGGTCTTGCTCATTTATCAAACCACCCGTGACTTACGACTAAATGCATCCATTACAATATTGATTCTGCCCTTTTTATTCTAGTTCTAAGCCATCTTATATGAAATATGTATACCATTATGGTTCTCCATTCCTCCATATTTTCCTCACTGCCACTAGTTGTCAACGACTTCTTATTTAGGCTTAATGTGATACTCCTTAGTTGCAACTCTGATCTAATTCCTACACATTCTGAATATATATATATATATATATATATATATATATATATATATATATATATATGACATCATTCTTAATTCTCGTCATCGTGTAATCCTACACGGTAAACAATAAATTCTGAATGTATTCTCTTGTCAGTTGTACTCATAACCTAAAGAAGCTGACGTTATTAAACAATTTTACCTTTACACTAACTTTACTAGTCCTCAGCCTTCTCTCATTTGCCGGTATCTCCCAAAGCGTACCTTCAATACTGACTCCATCTTTCTAACTTGATGATTTCTCCCTTCTAAACTTCTCTTAAAATGTTGTACTAGCTTCCTTGTCCTCGTTGTCATCTAGGCTATTTCTCAATGTTGTAACTCTGTAGTGGTAAAACTAATTCGAAGTGACTATGCCATTTGGATGTTATCAGGGCTTGTCTTTTAACCTCATGTGTTATCATAACTATATCCTTCCCTAGTCCTTTGTTAAATATTTTGACTGATCTACCTTTGTATCTCAACCTCAAGCATTTTCTTTTTGGATTCATATCTTCCAACTTTAACTCATTCTTTAGGTTAACATTCCCATGTACAAAGTGTTTGACTATGCTTGTCGTCAATTTGTAAACCAACATCGGCTCTTTTCTATATCACTTTTACACATGCATTAGTTTAAAGTTGCTTCTAATCCTTTTTGTCCCAATCCTTCTATATTTTCATTGTTAAACAAAACGTGCTCTAGAGTTAGTGCTTTACCACCTCGCCTCCGCCCTTAGGGAAATAGTCCAATGCTTCACGCTTGAAGTCCTACTAGTCTTTCCGCCTTCCATAGGTTCTTATTCCTGCTAGCTTACGATTGACCTAGGGGTAACCTTTCTTCCTTTGAGATAACTTATAGGGGTCCATATATGTAGAGATTCATACGTTCTTGCTGGCATGCCTTCTCACGACGAGTTTGTAACAACCCTTCCGGTCGTTATGGGAAATGTAGGATCACCCCACCAAATATAACCTTTCCAAGGGTAGAATGAACTAGTAGAAACTCAATCCTGTAAGCTTATGAGCTGAAACTTGACTGTTTGTAGTTGTTACTTGATTTCCTTGAGTCCGTTGGGGGAGTGACATAGAAAATTAGAACTCCGTTGGGAATTCCAAGGCCACGGGTGGATTCGTAGGGCGTCTTTATGTATATGTACATGTTTGTTTTGTGCTTTTGAGGCCTCGGATGAAATGTTGGGTGATAGGGGGAAAAACTGGGCAAAAGTCAAGCTGACTGGCCAAAATGGATTGTTGTGGCGGTGGGGATACCGCTATAGCGGCACTTTGACCGCTGCCAGTGGCCATCTATATTCTCGGTGGCCGTTGTGGTGGGTGGTGGACAGCTATGGCAATCACCACTATAGCAGTGGACAGACCGCCATAGCGGTCAAGCGGATTTCCTTTTGGTCCACTATAGCGGCCACTTGACCGCTATAGTGGGACCGCTGCAGCGGTGTGATGACTGCTTTAGCGGTCGTCAAAAAATAGTGGCCCGAATTTTTTATACTTAGTCTCATATTCTCTATTTACAAAACACCAACACGCTTCCCAACAAGCACCTAGGGTGAAATTCCAAGCTAGGGCAAGAAACTCTTGAGAGGTAAATTCCATCGATTCCATTCTATCATTCCTTTCTCCTTCATGATTGTTATCCCCTTAGTGGGTCTTTAACGGTGAAATTGAAATAGAAACCCTAGAATATTGATGAACCTTCTAAACTTGATGGGTTATGGTTTTTATCACTTAGTTATCATCTAAAGGCTTGGGTTAGTTTCTCTTAATCATGAATTGAATACTTAGAGTCATAAACTACGTGAATGGAGATCTAGGGTTCTATAAAAATGGGGTCTTGACCATAAAAACTACTTGTAGTGGGAATGTTGATAGAATATGGTTATGAATTGATGATTAATGATTTCTAAAGCCCTTGATAGGTTGTTTAACACCTAGAAAATTATCTACCCCTTGGAATGGGGAAAAAGGGAAAGGTATTCTTAAATTGGTACTTGTGATTTGAGTAATTGTGACTCATTGAACCTTTTATTTCTAGACTTTGAGCGTTCTGAGGCTTTAAGGAAAGGGAAAGCTGTAGCGGAGTGACTTGTGTTGTCCCAGCTCTACATTGAGGTAGGTTACCGTCTACTTAAGTTAGTATTTGGTTAGTTGATTGTATGTTTTGTGAACTCTTTAGGAGAAATCATGTCTAGTTTTCATGCATGATATTACGTGGCTAGACTCCTATGTGATTGTGATTGAGTGATTGTGTAAGCTTCGTGCCACTATTCTTGTGTGTTGATTCTGCGGTGGATGTATTGTGATGAGAAGCTACTATGATCTTCTCGACAGTATTGTGACATGGAATGATGATTTTAGTATTGATATTGAGAAGGTAAGAAACACTGTTCTATAAAGAGGTATGGAAAGATACATATGTGACCTAGATTGTGGGCTCGTGGTCCGAGGTCAGTTTCGAAAATGAGATGTACGTTGATATGTCCCGCGTCCGAGGTTCATTCCGAAGCGGAGGTTTGTGCTCGGGTCCGAAGAGTATTTCGGAACGAGTGGTACATGGACACCATGGGTCCCCTGCAGGTCATGACTACTGAGCAATGATATCAGTTAGCATTTGTGTACAGTGAGTGTGGTCATTGTGGTAAACTTATTTCCGCTGTGGCTTACGTGATTGTGATTCTTGACATCTTGGTGATTTGATTGTGATTACCCTTGGTTGACTTGCTGTGGTTTATTGATATTCATGTCTGTTGACTGGCTTGTTTATTCTATTGATTTTATGAAATATGCATGATACTAATCTTAGTCGGCCTATGATATCTACCGGTACATAGTGTTTGTACTGATACTACCTTGCTGCATTCTATTAAGTGCAGATTGTGATACGGAGACTGCTACCCACCCTCACATCTAGCGTGGAGGAAATTTGCTGATACATTTAGGGTGAGTTTTTTCCCATGCTAGACCACCCGAATATCTTCTTCTTATGATGTCTTTTCTTATTCTGGACATTATGGATATTTATTAGTTAGATTTCATTCCTTAGACATGTTTTAGATTAGAGTCTTGTACGATGACTTTCGAATTTTAGGGATTTTATAATAGTTAGAACTTCCGCACTTATTTCAGTATTTTATGGCATGACTTATTTTGTTCATTTGATGTTTGAATGAGTAATAACTGATTAGCTTGGTTAATATAAAACCGAATTTGAATGGATAGATGTCTTGTGTGTTGGTTTGCCCACTAGGATTTAGTTGGGTGCCAGTCATGACGGGTTGGGTCGTGACAGAGTTTAACTTTAGTTCATGTGGCCTGTCAAGGAGATCTTTATAAATTTCTTTCTGGGTTCTTCTCCCACTAATCCTTTTCCTCCTTCTGCTCATTCACTCATTCTATCACTGCAATGCTAGCTAGTGTGAGAGTCCTTTGAATCTGTAACCCATACCTTAATTCTGGTTCATCCTAAGTCATCCTCTGATATTGGCATCTCACAGTTATATGGTTAAATTGACCTTTCGATAATCCCCGTTAAAAGTACTAATCCACTTTTAATGAAAATGTGGCCCATACTGCTTTATAACCTCAGAGCTCACTTGCCTACGAATCTTATTGTGCTTCCATACTTTAACTTACATCCCTTAATAGTATTCCCTATTCACTCATATTTCTCTACTTGGTTTTGTACCAACCTGTCGCAACATTCCACTTCTCCTCTTCTTCAGAGTAATTTCAGCAAAACATCCTTGATTCTCGACTTCCCGTACTCTAACTGGCCTCATTCTTTAGTCGTCTGATATTGCTTTACTTATATGATAACTCCACAAGCTGCAGAACCTCCCCCGATGATATCTTTAGCATTTTGCGCTTATCGTCTATCCTTAATACATTTGCATATACAACGATTTATCTATAAGGGTCAGAAACTATCCATCTGAGCTTCCCCACACTATCGGGTAACATTTTATTAGTCAAGACAGTATAAAAGAAAATTGGGTAGTGTTCCTGTCACAATATCACTGATGGTTCATAATCCACAAACTTGATAAGATGTAAGTACGACTCTCATTATCATGTGAACATAGGAACTCTACCTTGATCTTTTATTTATTTTGCAACTTATTTCCATTGGGATGCTTTAAACCCTCGATAACACGATAGAACTTAGATTTTACGAACATGATGTCAATAATATAAAGCATATAGCACTCTACTACCAACTAATAAAAGACGAGGTCTCACAAAATATGATTTACATACCTACATTCAGAAAGTAATCTCAAATAGCACCGGAGCCCGATGCTCCATCTCCACTCCTATCTGGGTCTTTACCCTTAAGTGTTGGACACGTGCGTATCCTGTGGCTCTTGCTGCCGCACCAAAAATAACCCCCCCGTACCTACACGACACGATCCAAAGCCACGCGCGCCCAACCGTCTGAAGACACAAAGTACGCGGAGACCAGCCTACCCGTACTAGCATGATCCCCGACATCCCGGAACCCTCGCCTCGGCCTTACCTGAGAGCTTTCATCACGCACAAGTCACTGTACAAACCTAGCCTGATGCAAACCACCACCACCCGATAATCCTCTGTAATCACTAACTGTCTTAAGCCTCTTGGTCCATCCAATAGACTCGTCAGGATCATATCCTGTAAATATATACGGGCCTTGCTCTTTGGGTTCCCAAGGCTGTGTACTCCCTGACCCCTTCAAGGGATCTATCTCCGTCAAGTGCTCCCGAGTGACGTCAAACCTGTGAGGCAACCAACTGTGTCAGCTCGCACCACTCGCTCACATCCCGATCACATAGAACACAGCCGGAACCGGTAAACCGACGATGTTTGCAGCCCTAAAATTCTCTGATCGACAATCGAGCTGTGACGTGATGTGACTACTCGGGCCTCAGACGGATCTGTCTCAATAGAGGGCGTACCTCTCATACCCTCTTCCAATCCTTTCTTAACATCCCGATGACTTCAGCTTTTCTGGATGAAGGCATCTCTGTACAGCCTAAATCAACGTATACATTAGACTCGACTTTCTTTAACTCAGCTCTATCACACGATCTAGGATATGAAAGGAAGGTAACCATCCAAAATGTCTTGCAGCCTCCTGTTTACAAGTGTAATGCACAACGCACCCATAAACAAGACTCTACTAGACACATTTGTAGACTCCCTAGGACAGACCTGCTCTGATACCAAGTTTCTCACTCACCAAACCAGAGAGGCATGACTGGCACTCGGGCCTTACTAACCGAGCACCAACGTAACGTAAATCATTAACCATTCTATCGTATATAAGTTGGCCTGAAGTCCATCATACGATAATCTAATGAAGCATGAGAGACTATCCAACGATAAATAACCCAAAATGATATACATAAGTGAATACATAGGACATTCAGGCCGACAGGGCCGTACAAACATCTATACACAGGACATTAGTCTACAAGCCTATGGAGAGTACGTAAAAATCATAAGCTTGGGACAGGGCCCCGTCATACTCATAAGCATGTGTAAATAAGCATATCGACTCAAAAGGCAACTTCGGAGCAAGTGGAGTGCACCAACACCTTCCGCTAAGCTAATAACCTACCGAGGAGGATCATCAACTTGTCCATCGGCACCTGCAGACATGCGATGCAGTGTCCCAGGAAAAAAGGGGTGTCAGTACGAATAAAGTACCGAGTATGTAAGGCAGGAAAGCATAAGTCAAAGCAGTAATGTAAATAGCGATAAGGAAGAGACAACCTGTAACTCTGAATGCCGCCGAGGGAGTGGGACATTTAAAAACATATATACATATATATATATATATATATATATATATATATATATATATATATATATATATATATATATATATATATATATATATATATATATATATATATATATATATATATATATATGTATATATATATATATATATATATATATATATACACATACATAAATATACGTATATATCTAAGCCACGCTGTACGGGGCCGCATCATCATCATCAAGCCGTTCATTGGGCCGACATCATCATAACGTACCCAACTGCAATCGTGTGCACAATAGGTGTCGTACCCGGCCGACTATAGCGCGGCTCGGTGTCATAATTAAAATAGATTCATGTATATAATGCATCAATAACACATGAAAAGACATCCTGAACCTTTCGGATTTACTCAAGGTCGGTAAACCTCTGGATATGTTATGTGAGCTACCTCTTCAACATATGATACTATAAAAAACAGAAAATACCATCAATATACAATTTATTACTAATCAAAGAACAATGTAATACAGATCAGAAATACATCATGGAAGACAATGAACATGAGCTTCTAAACCACAAAGAGTAGAGTCGTTTATAAATATCGTTCATTTATGTTTCGTTCGTTCAGAATCATGCCAAAAGAAAGAAAGAAGGTGCCTTAACATACCTTATATCGAACCACGACGTATCAAGCTGAAATCAACCTCCTTCACACCTAAGTCTACAACCAAAAATAAGGGTACTAACGTTATTTATGAGTCGTTCAACAGTCCCCTGTCAAGCGGCAAGCTCGTTCTATATTAAATCGGACAGCATATCCCCCATTTTCCTTACTTTCCCAAGTCCATAAAAACAACAAGAACACATACAACCTTCAACTATATACTTGCAGCACCACAACACACCCAACAACCCAACAACACAAATCAATCTACACAAAAATGAGTGCACAAACATCACCAAAGAAACTATTATTTATCACGACGAGCAGCAGCTCGGATTGAAATTAAAACCCAACTCTTTTTCCAATATCCCCCAAACTTATAACACCATCAACAGGTCCAGCATATAAACATATATATTGACATGACATTCTAGTCTTATATCTGTAACGACCATTTGGTCGTTATTGCGTTTTTACCGTTTTTGTCCCTGTTGACTCGTCCCCAACCTTGTTAGTACTATTTTGATCCATGGGGACCGGTGGCACAGTTCCCTAGGCATCATTTTGGGTTTTGGAATGACTTTAAAAATTTGGTCTTAAAGCGAAAATCGTTTCACTCGAAGTTGACTTTTGGGTAAACGTGCCCATAATCGAATTTTGACAGTTCCATTAGGTTCGGAGGGTGATTTATGACTTAGTGGTGTCATTGTTTTGGTTCCCGAAGGGTTCGGGTCTAATTTGGGTCATTGGTTGAGAGAGACTAGTTAAGTTAGAATTGAAGTTGACCACGATCAACATCGGGTCAAGATGATCCCGCATCGATGTTTTGAAAGTTCCAAAGTTTGTATGATGATTTTGGAAACGTCCACAAACTTTGGTCAGATTCCGATGAGTTTTGGATAAGTTTGGCTTGTATGGTGATTGTTTTCAGTATCGACGTCGATTTGAGCATAAAGGGTATCATATTGAGCAAACAGCCTTTGATTCGTGTGTCGACTGAACCATTATATCCGTATCGTAATTTTGGAACCATAGCAACCTAACTCATCAAGTTTCGACATCATATGAGGGATTTATGGTCATTTTACTAAGAATTGGGTTGCCAGATTTTTCAGATTAATTACAAAATTGCCACTGAATTCGTATTTAAAAATCTGCCCTATTCAAAATATTGAAACAAACATATCTCCTTCACTACAAGGTCAAATGGAGTGATTCAAAAGCCTAACTTGACTGGAATTTCACAAGGAATCCATTGGGGGCATCAAAAGCAAGTTTCAGGATTGTTTGGCGTAAGAAACGAGGCAGAACATCTGGGCGTTTTTGGCTATTAATGTTGTTGGAGTTTTTCTCATCTTGAAAGTTTGGGTTTAGGAAAATTCAAGGATGTTCTTCAAGTTTCTTCCATGGGGTAAGGTCTAAACCATAATCTAAGTATTTTCCTTTGATTCATTCCCTTGATTTAAGCTTTAATTCATGATTTCTAAAGTAGGGAAAATTTGGGGTTTTTCGAAAAAGGTTTAAGGGTCT
>NW_026716730.1:0-17139 GCF_029784015.1 Lycium ferocissimum
AGCATATGAGTTGGATTTACCCCGAATTAGAATCAGTCCACCCAGTATTTCATGTATCCATGCTACGCAAGTGTGTTGGAGATCCCTCCCGGATTGTCCCTGTGGATGATGTACAAGTCACGGAGAAATTGTCCTATGAAGACGGTTGCTATCTTGGATAGGCAAGTCCGAAGGCTTAGGACCAAGGATGTAGCTTCAGTCAAAGTTTTGTGGAGGAATAATAACAGAGAAGAAATGACTTGGGAAGCCGAGGAAGAAATGAAGTCCAGGTACCAGCATCTTTTCTCGTTACGCATTTACTTGGTCTCACCCCCAGCATAGCATCGCTATCCATTCTACTATTCCTTAAGTTGTACAATATTGTCTTCTTGTCATATTCTTTTCCTCATACACATCCACTTCCTAGCGTCTTGTCATTCAAAGTCTCTGCAAACTTCTCGCTCTACCTTAAATACCATCCTGACTTTTATCCACTTATTGTTGGTTTTCCGGCCTTACCAGCTTATTTCAGTAAAGGGTCTCATTTGTAGTTCAGGCATCCATATCAAACACGTTACCGTGTCAATTGTTTCTATCTCAGCCTTGCACTTCTCTCAGCCGCGTCCCCCCCTTTAGGGGTGTGCTTATACCATTTCCCGTTTAGGCTTTGCCCTACGTCCGTATTTCCAATCTCAATTAAGCGGTACTTTTATCCCGACATTTTGATCCCTTTACCGTTCATTTACTCACTCTCTTTCCTTTCCAAATATCGTTGTATTAACACTTTCCAAGCTTAACTTGTAATGAAAACAACATCAGCTTGCCTTGGAACATTTGCACCCTTTATATATATATTTTTCCACTTGAACCTCATTACTCTGTCCGGTTAATGCCTTTCATATACCGCTACGTTGATTACCGGAACACATATATCCGCTGATCTAACCATATATAGGATATCCTGTGCGTACCCATGTGCACATATAGTCCCTACTATCTTGCTTACAAATTATCTCCAAATACTATTCCAATTCACCCTAATTCTAGAGCTGCGATGCACCTTTTTCCTCTTTATCGGTCTAATTTGCCTCGTTCTGCGTGACCTTGTCGGGTTTCTGCCCACTCCTCATACTCTTAATTTGTCCTTAAATCACTCTGACTCCTCATTTACTTCTTGCGTCTGGGTTTGTAGAACTTCCAGAAAACTTCCCAGGGGGTCACCCATCCTAGAATTGCTCTCATCCTAGCACGCTTAACTTTAGAACTCCGGCGGAATACGACGCTTTAACGATGATATAATCGCGTCCACCTCACCGCATGACCTCCGTCACGTGATCCGGAGTAGGTCGAAGTCTTAACGGACTTCGAAGCGCTCTTATAGCATAATTACTATTTTACCCCTCCTTTGGCCCTCGGTATCCGCTTTTCACCTGTGGATATGGTTACCTCTCGTTCTAGACTTCCAAATTCTCGATGGTGATGTACAAACTCCGACCGCCGTTACTTATAAATCCCCAGTTACCAGCCTTTAGATTTTCGCTCTCATTTTACCTTGTTCCTCGTCCTTTCTACAACCGAGTCTTTCACAATTCCGTCACTTATAATACTCATATCCTTGGTCACACGTATCATGGCCTATTCTTTTATCGTTTTCTCGCTTCCTTCTTATTTCCTTTTTCCGATTACCCTTTCTTTTCTCATACTCGTTATCATTTTCGTTATTATATAATCCTTATTCCCAACTTTCTCTACAGAACTCGATAGGCTTTCCTTATTCGTTCCATTTTTCACTTTTCCGTTTCACACTTGCCGTTAGATTCTAGCGACATAGATCGCATCCTTACTTAGCCACTTTCTCACTAGGCTTTTCTTATTTTCCGTAATAATCTCCACTATATCTTACTTGCAACCCAATCCTATATTGTAACGCTTCTTAATCCTTTCCGATCAACTTTACCCTTAACGTTTCACCAACTGTTCTATCGGTATCTTCGTATTCGTCACAATTCCTTTCCTCCGTATTCTTGTCTTAATCGTGCTATTACTCCTTCTAACTATAAGCTCGTCGTAATTCGTCCCTACTTGTCCATTCGGTCGGCACCTTAAATAACACTCCATCACGACTTACTAGCCCCTTCTCTCCTTTTTTTTTTTTGGGGTCGCCTTTCAGGACTACAAGTCTTTTCCAAATTCTTCTCACCGTCTCAATGTCGAACTTCCAGTTATTGTTGTCCCCAATTCCGCAATTAACTTCTTTCCCGAGGTCGGCTGCGCTCGTATCTTAGTCAAAAAATTTTTTTTCCATTACTATTGGCACGACCCCGTTTCTAGACATATCCCAAACCTAAATCTCATTCCTTCTTTATTTCTGGAGAAATTTCGGCAGAGTTTATCAGAATCGTTACTATCCCAAAACCTCCACGGAAATACCACAATGCCTCACGGGGCCAACATATATATATATATATATATATATATATATATATGCGTATCATATCATATCACAGCCTCACAGGGCTCCCAACATCATTGACAGTACAAAATTAGTGAACATACCTTGTAGGCCCCGCTCAAACCGCACCTGTTACACTTTCTTATTTACTTTCCCCTTTGATCTTTCGTTCATATTCCAGTCGTACTTCTATTCCTTACCTGACATGTATCTTTCGTACCGTTGCTTACCTTCATGCTTTATAACTTCCAATATCGCTGTCACTTTCTTCCGTCGACGCCATTCTTCGGCTGCAATTAAAGTTAATGGAAGAAATCCCATTCCTATGACTTGGCTCTATCGCACGATCTAAGATGTCAAAGAAGAGTAACCATCCTAGATGCCCCGTAGCCTCCGTTTATAAATTTGGCGCGCTTCACACCATAAACGGGACTCCCTACCGGACACGACTTTGCGAGACACCCCCAAGACGAACCGCTCTCGATAGCAATTTGTCACACCCTTAATCCGATAGGGCGTGATGGGCACCCGACCCTTATTTAGGGCCGAGCGAACCCGCCCTACCACATAATACTCATAATCACTTCGGATTTGGCGCTCAAATCATGACACAAATATACATAACAAAAATGTATCGAAGAATAATATGCTTTTTGCTTTTCTCAAATCAAATAAAATCTTGCAACATATGAAATTTATAACACCACGCATAATAATATACCGGCTTACATAGCCATTTACATAACCGACATCTAATACCCACAACTTCGTCTCGCAAAGTCTCCCGACCCCGTAACATGAAACCATAACATGATAATCGACTCGCGCAACTCCGGAGAAAATGGAGCTCGCCAATCCCGCCGGAACATCTTCTACTAATATCTTCTACTCACCGGGGTGTACTGCGTGGCATGAAACGCGCCCCGAAGAAAGGGGGTCGTACGAAATATGTACCGAGTATGTAAAGCATGAAATGTAGTAAGCGGGATCATACCAAAATAAAGAAACATAGAACAATCATAGGACTTGCTTTTGAAAACATATATCATGCATATTAGTGTTATAAAATCATCATAAAAACATATAGCGTGTCCCGGCCCTCTATTGAGGGACTCGGTGGGTAAAATCATAATATGCAAATATAACGTGTACATGTAACGTGCCCCGGCCCTCTAATGAGGGACGCGGTAAATAAAATCATCATATGCATGAACATACAACGTGCCCCGGCCCCCCATGGAGGGACGCGGTAAAAGGGAATCATCATATGCCATCCTGGCCACCTCCCCATATCATCATGTCATATAACGTGCCCCGGCCCCGCTAGCAAGGGACGCGGTAAATATACGTGCCCCGGCCCTCCATGGAGGGACGCGGTGAACAATGCAGAGGAATGTGCACGAATACATGCCCTGGCCCGGGACGCAGTGAAAGAGTGGCTACAGCTCGCACGAGCAGAGTAGTGAGAAACCATGCACATAAACCATCTCAGAGACTCAATGAAGTAAGCTGACATTAACCGATGTGGGATTCGCCTAAACCAATGTGGGATTCGCCTATACCAATGTGGGATTCGCCTAAACCAGTGCAGAATTTACCTCGCCACTGGGTTTGCCCCACCATTGGGTTTGCCCCACCACCGGCTCTGAAACCACTTAATCTTAATCCAGAATATACACACATCATATAACGTAAGCATATCAAGGCATCTTGAAAATCCGGACAAATATTATACCAAATAACTTTCGGACATTACTCGAAAACATATCATATATCATGAGCATATCAAAATATCGTAGAGATCATGGTCATATATCGAATCAATTCGGGCCCGCTCGGAAAGTTACGGACCTTACATATTATGGAATCACATACGAACATATCGAAGCAATCCGAGCCTTTCCATGAAAGATACGGACGTTCGTAGTTACGGAGTCATTTAAAAACATCACTCTTTTGGAATTACAACTTATATGCAATTTTTGAATCCAAATCTTGCTAATGACATAAAGACCATATTTTGGCTACATTAAGAATATGAATATCGAGAAACGAATAAGAATTATAAACATGCTCGGATTGCAAGAATAGAGTTACCTCGAGGAACGTGTCATAACTTACTTTCAGCTAGGACATGCCAAAAGAAAGAAAGGTGAGCTTTACATACCTTATCCGCTTCCTACGCTAATCCAAACTTACGTCTTGAGCTTCCAACAATCTACAATAATGTCATTAAGAATTAACCATCAATCATAATCATTTAAGAATCCACTACTAAACCAACACTTTATCTACAAAAATTTCGGCAGCACTTCCCCTGTAATTTCAACATCCCTAAGAATTCATCTTGGCCAAATCAACAACCAACCAAACCAACAATCATAATAACAATATCGATAAGTCATTCAAGATGTCCAAACCAACACCCAATCTTACTCGAAGCCTTCCAACTCAATGAGAACAATAACAACACACTTCTTCCTTTAAATTCATAAACTATATCATCAATCTCATATGTTAGCAACATCATTTCCATCAATACAAGAAGCTATATTGAAATCACATGATGCTCTAAATCAGCCCACAACAATTATAATTCCCATTTAAGCCATCAAACCTTCATTTTCATCACATAATCCCCAACAAACAACAACCAAAATACTACATAGAATTAATTCATCATGTTCCACCGAAAACAGCCCCTACACGGCTAAGCTTCAACATACATAAATTCATGAAGTTCATCCGTTCCTTCACATTACAACATGCTCAACTATCCGTAATACAACAATCCAAACATGCTAAGTAAATTAATTCTTCATTCCTATATCATATCATATACACACGGCTACATCTCATATACCATAATTCCATGAACTTCATTCATTTCTACCTACTTCAACATGTACAAATCATCCTCAACACATGAAAAGAAGAGTGACACTTACCTTTTCTCCACCACTCCTCTTCTCGGCTAGAACGAAGAATCGCAAAAGCGAACGGTTTTCTTGTTCCAACAACTGCTCCACGTCGACGAGGGCCTTTCAATTATTAGGAAACCTAGGAGAAAATATTTTTTTTCCTTGATCATCTCCCATGGCTGTATTCGGCCAGCCATGGCCGTGCTTCTCCTTCTTGTTTTTTTTTTGTTTTTTTCTTCACTTTTCCTTAAGTTTCTAGAATTGAAATAAAAGATGAATAATAATATCTTGTCCATATATTTATATATCTATACTAATGTGCACATGACCATGCACATGCTCCATGTCTTCTTTTTTTTTTTTTCTTTTTCTTTTCTCCAAATCTCTAGAATTTTCCTAGGTCACAAAGGATGAAAAATGATGAATTTGTCATCTTTAAATAACATGTACTAAGATTCCATGTGGCCATGGCCCACATGCCTTCATTTTCATGAAATATCCAACTTTCCATATTTAACTTTTGGCCCCAAATTTTCCTTAATAACCCATGCAAATAAATCGTAGGCAACTTATGTCTTAAAACAAAGTCGAAAAAATAGCCTTGTCTTCAACTTGTCGCAACTAACTTAAAATATTCTGACGTACAAAAAGCGAGATATAACATTCTTCCCCTTAGAAAAATTTAGAAGCTTGGAGAAAGAGGGAGAAAGGTCATTCGGCCAAGGGAGGAACCGAGCAAGGGCAAGAAAAAGTGATCAAAAAAATAATTCTCTCTAGCAATTCCACTCCTTAGAAGGTGCATGACAACGTAGTGGAGTCGTTGGAGTAGTAAGAACAAGCGTCGATTCAAGGTGCAAATCATAGCCAATTTGAGGAACTAAGTGAAAGAGGTATGGTTCAATCCTATTTTTCACATGTTGTGCATGGTTTGTGTATGTTGTGGAGTGTGAAAACGAACGAAATCCATGAAATTGTGGTGTTGTTGTGGTGGCCGTGTAGGTTGCCTTGGCCGTGTGTATGCCATGTGGGTAAGAATGATGAATTCATTTTACTTAGTCTTGTAGTTGTGTTTGTTGTAGATTCTATGATGAAAATGAACGTTTGATGACTCATGTTGACGTTGCAATTATTGTGGGCGGTTTTGGAAAGTAATATGATGTTAATATAGGTTCTTGTGTTCATAAGAATGATGATTGTTAGCATGCGGATTGTTGGTGTAGTTTATGAATTCGGCAGAACAATTAAATGGTTGAATAGTGAATTGACTAGTTATGGAAATTGGAAAACAGCGTGTGGGCTGTTTTATGGAATAATTTGATATGGGAAATGATATTATTGATGTTGGTATTGTTGTTGTTGTTGTTGGTTGATGAATTGAGAATTCGGGCTAGGCATCTAAACAGGGGAGATGCTGTCCGATTTTCGATAGAATATAAAATAGTTTAAGTTGGAACTTGAGATAAGTATGTGATACGGAGACTAACATTAGTGTGAATCCTCTCGAATGTAGATTTGTGAGCTCGGGCGGATAGACGTAGCCAATAGGAGGTCGAGCGGTATGTTAAGGCTCGCCCTTTCTTTCAAAGGCATGATTCTTAGATTACGATTTCATAAATGCTTCCATAACTTTGTTGTTGTCAAAAGTTAGAAGTCTATAATTCTAAGGCATGATTTCTTTTCCCGATGACCCGTAAATGCTTTCTAAAATGTCTGTATCTTTCCAAAATGGAGGTTTATGACTCCGTAAGCTTTCATGACAACTCGATGGATATGTTTTACAATGACAACGATGATGTCAAAAATGAGAATATTTTCCTACGATGAATATGATGATGATGATTCTATGTTTAAAGGTTCCAAGTTTATGATTTCAATGACGATATGAGAATGTTGAGCTATTTCTTGATTTCTCAATTTTATTCATGAATGATGACTATTTTTTAAGGATTCCAAAGTATATGAATTGATGCCTTATGATCCTATTTTATGTTTCCTCGTGAAGCTATTTCCTCGTGAAGCTATTCTTCATTGGCACTCTCACCTTATAATAATCGTTCCTCCAAAGTGAGACAAAGCGACCACGATTAATCCATAATATGATCGGAGGCTACCGACCTTACGTCACTCCGATAGATACATGACTTTCTTTGGGCTCTCATGCATGCTACTTATATGATATATGAATATGATATATGTATATGTATATGGGGAATATGGGAAAGGGAGAGAGCGTTATATACGCGTAACCACCTGATCAGTTGGTATAATATGACATGATACCGTCCCGGACGCGGGATATGTGGTTATGGATCGGGCTGCACGTTCCGCAGCAATATATATATATATATGGATCGGGCTGCACGTTCCGCGAATATAATATATATATATATATATATATATATATATATATATATATATATATATATATATATATATATGGATCGGGCCGCACGTTAAAGCGGCACTAAGCATGCATAGTACCCGCCTAAAAGGCACTCAGATGTACAGGTTACTCTTTATCTCATGATATGTTCCATATTTTCGTCTTGTTACTATTCATGCTTTGTATCCTTCCATATGTTGTTACTCATGCCTTACATACTCAGTACATTGCTCGTACTGACGTCCCTTCTTGTGGACGCTGCGTTCATGCCCGCAGGTAAACAGGTAGACGCATCTGATCCCTAGGAGCTCCACCAGCGGCATATTGGGAGCGCTCCAGTTGTTCCGGAGCTTCAGTTTACCGGTACTACTTTTGTGTACATATTTGGGCACGGTGGAATCCGGCCCCGACTTGTGGATATATGTATCTTATTTAGAGGCTCGTAGATACGTACGTGTATAGTCAAATGTTTCGTAGTCCCGCTCGCCCTTATGGTTGTATAATCTTTTGGTAAAACCTACTAACACTCGTTCACGAGTATGCTATTGATGATTATGTTGAGTAAGATATGATTGTATCGTCCATATGGCCCACTCAGTAGTACGAATAGAATGCATGATAAGAGGTGCCGGTATGATATTATCGGGTACCCGTCACGGCCTCTGGTGGGGTCGTGACAAAAGTGGTATCAGAGCAGTTCGTCCTAGGGGTTGTCTACGAGCCGTGTCCGGTAGAGTCCTGTTTATGGGTGTGAAGCGCGCCACACTTATAAACAGGAGGCTGCAGGGCATTTAGGAATAACTGACCTTCTTTGCACTCTAGATCGTGCGGTAGAGCCATGTTACCAGGATTCCCTGTTCTTCTCCTAATCGTTTGCTATGATTTCAGCAATGCCTGTGAAGAGAAAAGCTACGGCGGCCCAAAAGGGCAAGACCAAGACGGTGGCTGGGAGAAGAGTTGAACGGGAGCCACCGGTGGAGGTAGAAGAGGGCGAGTCTCATAACGAAGCCCCTCCTCAGACTTCTCATGCTCCACCAGTGTCAGCAGAGCAGGAAAGAGTTTCAGCTCCAGCCCCAGCACCACCAGTTCCACCGCCAGCAGCTCAGGGCCAGCAGGTGACAGAAGCTATTCAGTTGCTGACCCAATTGGTTGCCGCCCAAGCTCAGCGGCAAGGTGCGGGCCAAGGTGATAGGGCGGTGAGTGCGAGAGCCCGCGATTTTATCAGCCTGAATCCTCCAGAGTTTTATGGTTCGAAACCCGATGAAGACCCGCAGGGCTTCATAGATGAGATGCTGAGGACGCTGCGGATAATACATGCTTCGGATACGGAGTCAGTAGAGTTGGCTTCGTACAGGTTGCGGGATGTAGCCGTCCAGTGGTATAATGCTTGGATATCTTCGAGGGGAGCAAATGCACCTCCTCCAGTTTGGCAAGAGTTCACCGAAGCATTCCTGCGACATTATTTACCACCGGAGGTACGACGGGCCCGAGCTGATAAGTTCTTGAATCTTAAGCAAGGAAATATGAGCGCTCGGGAGTACAGCCTCCGATTTAATTCTTTGGCCAGGTATGCCCCAGCCATGGTAGCCGATATGGGAGACCGTGTGCATCGATTCGTGAGTGGGTTGGGGCCACATTTAGTTAAAGATTGTTTGACGGCTTCACTCCAGGATGGGATGGATATCGCTCGTATTCAGGCCCATGCCCAAAACCTGGAAGAACGGCAGCAGCCGCAGAGAAGTGAACGTTACCCTGATAGAGGGCGCAGAAAAAGGGCCAGATCTTTCGGAGCTAGCAGTGAGTATAGAGGAGGGCAGACACAACAATATTCCAGGTATTCAGACCAATCACAGCCCGCCGCACCTCCTCGATTCGCGAGTAAAAGATTTGACCGTCCTCTCTATTCAAGACCAGGCCGAGTTCAAAGGCTTCGTGGTCCCAAAGATGTGGTCGATTCTAGTAGGGCGAGGCCACCCCTACCACGGTGTACTCGGTGTGGCGACCACACTCGGACGAGTGTCGCGTAGATACAGTGCTCGTTTTACTTGTGGTCAAGTTGGCCATTTAATGCGGGATTGTCCGCTGAGGAATGAAGGAGACAGAGCTCAGCCCGCCGGATCGGCGATTGGTTCATCATCGTCCGTGCGCCCTCCTGGACAAGTATCCCAGATTCCGGCAGGCCGTGGCCGAGGCAGAGGTGGAACACCCAGTTCAGGCGGTCCCCAGAACCGTATATACGCACTGGCGGGACGGCAAGATCTTGAATCTTCCCCAGACGTGGTCACAGGTACACTGTCAGTATTCTCCTATGATGTATATGCGTTGATTGATCCAGGTTCTACTCTGTCGTATATCACTCCCTATGTTGCTAACCGCATTGGGATGAAACCGAAACCAATTATACCTTTTGAGGTAGCTACACCTGTAGGAGACCCAGTAATAGTCGGACGGGTATATAGGGATTGTGTGATCGCAGTTTGTGATCGTCGTACTACTGCTGATTTACATGAGTTAGAGATGCTAGATTTTGACGTCATTATGGGAATGGATTGGCTAGCCTCCTGTTACGCTAACGTTGATTGTAGAACAAAGGCAGTCCGATTCCAGTTCCCAGGGGAACCAGTATTAGAATGGAAGGGCAATACGGCATCTCCGAGGGGTCGATTTATCTCCTACCTCAAAGCAAGAAAGATGATTGCCAAAGGCTACATTTATCATTTGGTTCGGGTTCAAGACATAGAAGCAAAACCACCAACCCTTCAATCCGTCCCTGTGGTGAATGAATTCCCGAGACGTGTTCCCGCACGAGCTTCCGTGTTTACCGCCAGAGCGGGAGATTGAGTTCACTATTGATGTGCTACCTGATACTAAGCCCATATCTATCCCCCCATATCGAATGGCCCCTGCAGAACTAAAGGAGTTAAAAGCGCAATTGAAGGATTTGCTCGAAAAAGGCTTTATTAGGCCAAGCTCGTCGCCATGGGGAGCACCTGTGTTATTCGTGAGAAAGAAAGATGGTTCCTTAAGAATGTGTATCGATTATAGGCAATTGAACAAGGTGACCATAAAGAATAAGTACCCCTTCCAAGGATCGACGATTTGTTTGACCAACTACAGGGTGCCAAATGGTTCTCGAAGATAGATCTAAGATCAGGGTACCATCAAGTGAGGGTTAAGGAGGAGGACATTCCCAAGACGGCTTTCAGAACGAGATACGGCCACTATGAGTTTCGGGTAATGTCGTTTGGCCTGACCAACGCTCCGGCGATATTCATGAACCTGATGAATAATGTATTCGTGGGCCTTTCCTAGATTTGTTCGTGATCGTGTTCATTGATGACATTTTGGTGTATTCCCGATCAGAAGCGGAACATGCAGACCATTTGCGTACTGTTCTTGGAATCCTTCGAGCTCGTGAGTTATATGCCAAATTTTCAAAATGTGAATTTTGGCTGAATTCGGTGACTTTTCTGGGCCACGTCATTTCTGCTGATGGTATTCGGGTAGATACACAGAAGATTGAAGCTGTGAAGAATTGGCCAAGGCCAACAACGCCTACAGAGGTCCGTAGTTTCTTGGGTTTGGCCGGTTACTATAGAAGGTTTGTAGAAGGATTTTCTTCCATCGCAGCACCATTAACGAAGCTGACTCAGAAGGCGGTTAAGTTTCAGTGGACGGATGCGTGTGAGCGCAGCTTTCAGGAATTGAAAAATAGGTTGACTTCGGCCCCAGTCTTGACACTCCCCGAAGGATCGGAGGGCTTGGTTATTTATTGTGATGCTTCAGGTGTGTCGGACTAGGTTGCGTGTTGATGCAAGCATGGCAAAGTAATTGCCTATGCCTCACGGCGATTACGAAAACACGAGAAGAATTATCCAACCCATGACTTAGAATTGGTGCGGTTATTCACGCATTAAAGATATGGAGACATTATTTATATGGTGTCCATGTGGACATTTATACAGATCATAAGAGCCTACAATATATCTTCAAACAAAAGGAGCTGAATTTACGCCAAAGACGGTGGCTAGAGCTGTTAAAGGATTATGACGTTGATATCCTATACCATCCAGGGAAAGCGAATGTTGTAGCGGATGCTCTTAGCCGTAAATCTATGGGTAGCTTGACAGATGTACAACCAGGAAGCAGGGAGATGGTTCGTGAGATTTACCAACTAGCCAGCCTTGGAGTCCGTTTGGCTAGTTCTGGAGATAGTGGAGTTTCTCTCAGGGGAGTTGCTGAGTCCTCTATTATAGAAGAGGTAAAGAGATGTCAGTACGAGGACCCTGTTCTGGCACAGTATAGAGATACAGCTCTTCAAAAGGAGAAGACCCCATTTGAGGTGACGCCCAACGGAGTGCTATGGTATAGAGGAAGATTATGTGTGCCTAATGTTGCTGGGCTACGACGACAGATCATGGGTGAGGCACATCATGCTCGTTATTCTATACATCCGGGGGCAACAAAGATGTATCATGACCTCGATGCTTATATTGGTGGGATGGCATGAAAAGAGACATAGCGGAGTTTGTTGCCCAATGTCCAAATTGTCAACAAGTTAAAACAGAGCATCAGAAGCCCGGAGGATTACTGCAAGCTATAGAGATCCCCACCTGGAAATGGGAGGCGATTAATATGGATTTCATTGTAGGCTTGCCTCGTTCCCGCGCAAATACGATTCTATATGGGTGATAGTTGATAGGCTCACGAAGTCTGCTCACTTTCTGCCGGTCAGAACGACGTATTCAGCAGAAGACTATGCAAAGTTATACATCAAAGAGATAGTACGACTCCACGGGGTTCCAGTGTCTATTATTACGGATAGAGGGGCGCAATTTACGGCTAATTTCTGGAGATCCTTTCAAGAAGGTTTGGGAACGCAGGTGAAACTCAGTACAGCATTCCATCCGCAAACCGACGGACAGGCAGAGCGCACTATCCAAACCCTTGAAGACATGCTAAGGGCATGCGTGCTAGATCTTGGAGGCAATTGGGACGATCACCTGCCACTTATTGAATTTGCATACAACAATAGCTATCACTCTAGTATTCAAATGGCCCCATATGAAGCTTTGTACGGGAGAAAGTGTAGATCGCCTATTGGATGGTTCGAGGTAGGAGAGGCACAGTTAGTAGGCCCAGATCTGATTCAACAAGCGGTAGAAAAGGTCAAGCTTATTCAAGAACGGCTACTAACAGCTCGTAGTCGTCAAAAATCCTATGCGGACAACCGTCGGCGAAACTTAGAATTCAAAGTCAATGATTGGGTGTTCTTGAAAGTATCACCGATGAAAGGGGTGATGAGATTTGGTAAGAAAGGGAAGCTCAGTCCTCGTTATATTGGGCCTTACAAGATTGTGCGCAAAGTGGGCCGAGTAGCATATGAGTTGGATTTACCCCCAGAATTAGAATCAGTCCACCTAGTATTTCATGTATCCATGCTACGCAAGTGTGTTGGAGATCCCTCCAGGATTGTTCCTGTGGATGATGTACAAGTCACGGAGAAATTGTCCTATGAAGAAGTACCGGTTGCTATCTTGGATAGGCAAGTCCGAAGGCTTAGGACCAAGGATGTAGCTTCAGTCAAAGTTTTGTGGAGGAATAATAACAGAGAAGAAATGACTTGGGAAGCCGAGGAAGAAATGAAGTCCAGGTACCCGCATCTATTTCAGCCTCCAGAAGATATACAAACCGAGCCCTCAGCACCTCGTGTATTTAATGTTTCTCCAAAATGATTCTTTGACCAAATTTTGGGTGGCTGACAAGATGATAGTAGTACATTTATAGGAAAAGCTCTAGTATGTTTTTAAGTCCCTAAGAGTCTAACATTCGAGGACGAATGTTCCTAAGGGGGGAGGAATTATTACACCCCCAAGTTTCGGTACATTGAGATTTATTAGGAGTTAGCTAGTTAACTATAGACACCGGAGTTATTGTCGAAAGGATGCAAGATCAACGGTGCTCGTTTTGCAATACAAGAGTCCGAGTTCGTGTAATAGGTTATGGAAGGACGGGAAAACAAGTGAACTGAGGAGATTAAGCTTCCGAGGCTTTGAAGGAAAGTTAAAGGCAAGGCCATTTTCCGGTTTTGATTTAATGCGCAAGTCACTTATAAATATTATTGGCATGGAATATTAAGGGCAAACTTGGAATTCGGAAATTATTATTAGCTCATGACTTTTTTGAGAAGCCAAGTGGCCGTGGGTCCCACCCATGGTTGGCCAATTATCTTAAGCCATGAAGATGTACATGTGGTCATCTTATATTGTAAGGATTAATGTACATGTAGACAAGATGTAGGCAAGCAAGAAGATTGGTCATCTTTTATGACTTAAGAAAAATGTGACCGTGCTCCATTTATATATATATATATATATATATATATATATATATATATATATATATATATATATATATATATATGTGTGTGTGTGATGAATAATACAAGGCAAGTCATCATATTCTTCCCCTTAGAAAAATTTAGAAGCTTGGAGAAAGAGGGAGAAAGGCCATTCGGCCAAGGGAGGAACCGAGAGAGAGGGAAAGAAAAAGTGATCAAAAAAAATAATTCTCTCTAGCAATTCCACTCCTTAGAAGGTGCATGACAACGTAGTGGAGTCGTTGGAGTAGTAAGAACAAGCGTCTATTCAAGGTGCAAATCATAGCCAATTTGAGGAACTAAGTGAAAGAGGTATGGTTCAATCCTATTTTTCACATGTTATGCATGGTTTGTGTATGTTGTGGAGTGTGAAAACGAACAAAATCCATGAAATTGTGGTGTTGTTGTGGTGGCCGTGTAGGTTGCCTTGGCCATGTGTATGCCATGTGGGTAAGAATGATGAATTCATTTTACTTAGTCTTGTAGTTGTGTTTGTTGTAGATTCTATGATGAAAATGAATGTTTGATGACTCATGTTGACGTTGCAATTGTTGTGGGAGGTTTTGGAAAGTAATATGATGTTAATATAGGTTCTTGTGTTCATAAAAATGATGATTGTTAGCATGCGGATTGTTGGTGTAGTTTATGAATTCAGCAGAACAATTAAATGGTTGGATAGTGAATTGACTAGTTATGGAAATTGAAAAACAGCGTGTGGGCTGTTTTATGGAATACTTTGATATGGGAAATGATATTATTGATGTTGGTATTGTTGTTGTTGTTGTTGGTTGATGAATTGAGAATTCGGGCTAGGCATCTAAACAGGGGAGATGCTGTCCGATTTTCGATAGAATATAAAATAGTTTAAGTTGGAACTTGAGATAAGTATGTGATACGGAGACTAACATTAGTGTGAATCCTCTCGAATGTAGATTTGTGAGCGCGGGCGGATAGACGTAGCCAATAGGAGATCGAGCAGGTATGTTAAGGCTCGCCCCTTTCTTTCAAAGGCATGATTCTTAGATTACGATTTCATAAATGCTTCCATAACTTTGTTGTTGTCAAAAGTTAGAAGTCTACAATTCTAAGGCATGATTTCTTTTCCTTTGTTGGTGACCCGTAAATGCTTTCTAAAATGTTTGTATCTTTCCAAAATGGAGGTTTATGACTCCGTAAGCTTTCATGACAACTCGATGGTTATGTTTTACAATGACAACGATGATGTCAAAAATGAGAATATTTTCCTACGATGAATATGATGATGATGATTCTATGTCTAAGGGTTCCAAGTTTATGATTTCAATGACGATATGAGAATGTTGAGCTATTTCTTGATTTCTCAATTTTATTCATGAATGATGACTATTTTTTAAGGATTCCAAAGTATATGAATTAATGCCTTATGATCCTATTCTATGTTTCCTCGTGAAGCTATTTCCTCACGAAGCTATTCTTCATTGACGCCTCACCTTATAATAATCGTTCCTCCAAAGTGAGACAAAGCGACCATGATGATTCCATAATATAATCGGAGGTTACCGACCTTACGTCACTCCGATAGATACATGACTTTCTTTGGGCTCTCATGCATGCTACTTATATGATATATGAATATGATATATGTATATGTATATAGGGAATATAGGAAAGGGCGAGAGCGTTATATACGCGTAACCACCTGATCAGTTGGTATAATATGACATGATACCGTCCCGGACGCGGGATATGTGGTTATGGATCGGGCTGCACGTTCCGCAGCAATATAATATATTATATGGATCGGGCTGCACGTTCCGCAGCAATATAATATATATATATTATATATATATGGATATATATGCTCGTTCCGCTCGTTCCGCAGCACTAAGCATGCATAGTACCGCCTAAAAGGCACTCAGATGTACAGGTTACTCTTTATCTCATGATATGTTCCATATTTTCGTCTTGTTACTATTCATGCTTTGTATCCTTCCATATGTTGTTACTCATGCCTTACATACTCTTGCTCGTACTGACGTCCCTTCTTGTGGACGCTGCGTTCATGCCCGCAGGTAAATAGGTAGACGCATCTGATCCCTAGGTGCTCCACCAGCGGCATATTGGGAGCGCTCCAGTTGTTTCGGAGCTTCAGTTTACCGGTACTACTTTTGTGTACATATTTGGGCACGGTGGAATCCGGCCCCGACTTGTGGATATATGTATCTTATTTAGAGGCTCGTAGACAGACGTGTACAGTCAAATGTTTCGTAGTCCTGCTCGCCCTTATGGTTGTATAATCTTTTGGTAAAACCTACTAACACTCGTTCACGAGTATGCTATTGATGATTATGTTGAGTAAGATATGATTGTATCGTCCATATGGCCCACTCAGTAGTACGAATAGAATGCATGATAAGAGGTGCCGGTATGATATTATCGGGTACCCGTCACGGCCTCTGATGGGGTCGTGACACCAAGTATATGTACATGTGGGTACAAGTCATGAAGCAAGACTAATATTCATCATTTATTGACTTAAGAAAATTCTAGAGAATTGGAGAAAATAAAGAGGGACATGACCGGCCATGTGCCACATGTGGATATATATATAAGTGATGATTTAACAAGGCAAATCATCTTTCCATATTTAGAAAACTCAAGAGAGATAGAGAAAAAAAAAAAGAGTTCGGCCAAGGTATGGCCGGACATGGTCATGGAAAACTTGGTCAAGAAAAATTATTTCCTTCAAGCTTTTCTACTAATTTGAAGGTCCTCTACAACGTGGAGTAGTTGTTGGAACAAGGAAACCATTCGTTTCAGCTATGGAGCATCCTAGCCGAGTGACAAAGTTGAATGGAGAAGGTGAGATTTAATCTTGTTTATATGTTTTCATAGGTGATTTGTATATGTTGTAATATGTAGGAATGAATGAAAGTCATGGAAGTTGCATATTGAGGTTTGGCCGTGAGTATATGATGTTATGTTGGAATGATGAACAAATTTTATTTGGTGATTTGGTTGTTGATTGTTGTCGATTCTATGATGT
>NW_026716731.1:0-26532 GCF_029784015.1 Lycium ferocissimum
TATGACTATGATATATGAATATGACATATGAATAGGATATATGTATATGTATATGGGAAAATGGAAAAGGGCGAGAGCGTTATATACACGTAACCACCTGATCAGTTGGTAGGACATGACATGATACCGTCCCGGACGCGGGATGCCCGGACGCGGGATATGTGGATATGGATCGGCCGTACGTTCCTCGGCACTATTATATTATATATGGATCGGGTCGTACGTTCCTCGGCACTATTATATTATATATATGGATCGGGGCCGCACGTTCGCAAAGAATGTATTATATGGATCGGGGCCGCACGTTAAAGCAATATAATATAATATATGGATCGAAGTTTCGCACGTTCGCGACACTAAGCTACGTGATACCCTCCTAAAGGCACTCGGATGCACGAAGTTTGCTCTTTAACCCATGATATGATATGTCCTATGTTTTCATTTTGTTACCATTCATGCTTTATATCCTTCCATATGTTGTTACTCATGCCTTACATACACGGTACATTACTCGTCGACGTCCCTTCTTGTGGACGCCGCGTTCATGCCCGCGGGTAGACGAGGGTAGACGCATCCGATCCCTAGGGGCTCCACCCCGGACATATTGGAAGCGCTACCGTTGTTCCGAAGCTTCGCCATTGGTACTACTTACGTGTACAGATTTGGGCACGGTGGAATCCGGCCCCGACTTGTGAACATATGTATCTTATTTAGAGGCTCGTAGACAGACGTGTACAGTCAAATGTTTTATAGTCCTGCTCGCCTTATGGTTGTATAATTTTTTTTGGTAAAGCCTACTGACACTCGTTCACGAGTATGTTATTAATGATTATGTGGAGTAAGATATGATTGTATTGTTCATATGGGCCTCTCAGTAATGCGAATAGATTACATGATAAGAGGTGCCGGTATGATATTACCGGGCACCCGTCACGGCCTCTGGTGGGGTCGTGACAAAAAGCACCTACGGATCTGATCCATCTCCCTGCCTACCTGCGAGCATGAGCGCAGCGTCCCCAAACAAAAGGACGTCAGTACGAATAATGTACTGAGTATGTAATGCATGAATAACAACATAACAAGAGGTATGGAACATAATATAAGATAAAGAGATAACCTGTACATCTGATTGCCTCGTAAGGCGGATATCATGCATGCTTAGCTTTTTAAAGAAAACACTTTTCATGCATATCAAACATAATATCGTCATTAGCCTGCGTCCGGTGTAGCCATCGCACGCCGCCCACGAGTGGTTCTGCCAGGCCATATAGGCACAGTGTTATCATTGTTATCCTTAGCCGCCCACCGTAGTGGTGCTGCCCCGCCATATAGGCACAGTGTTATTATCATTTTCCATAGCTGCCCACCGTAGTGGTGCTGCCCGACTATATAGGCACAGTGTGAGAAAATACTTACACATATATATAAAGCATGCATGATAGCCCAATTAAAAGCTAACACTCTATCGGAGTGACGTAAGGTCGGTACTTTCCGATTTATATTATAGAGCAATCATCATCGCTATATCTCCCCTTGAAGGAACAATTATCATAAGGTGAGATCAACAACAATGAATAAAATCAAGAAATGCATAAAATAAACTCAATAATTTCATAATAGCATCAAGACTGTAAACTTCGGAATCTCTAGAAATGGGATCATCATCATCATCATTATCATCATAGGAAACATCTATCTTTAGCAATATAAGAATTTGAGAATCATGAACTTCTAGCTTTTGGGGAATAAGGATGTTATGGAAAACATGTACGGGTTCATAAGAAAAGAATTATGCCTTTAGAAAGAAAGGGACTAGCTTTAACATACCTTTTCGGTCGCCTAAACTTTAACTACTTAACGCTTGTCCTCCCAAGAACGTAAATCTACATTCAAGAGAATTCATACTATTGTTAGGCTTATTGTCACATGCTTGTCTTAAGCCTTCAAACTAAATCCTTTTAGAATCTGCTAAAAATAGGGCAGCATCTCCCATATTTATATCCCTAGCCTGAAATCACAATACCAACAAAACAACAACAATAGAAACACCAATATCCACAACATCATCATCATCAACACCAATATACAAAATAAAACATCCCACACGATATTTTCCTAATTTCTCGACTAATCACTAGACTTTACGAAGCTTTAACAACTAAATTCCGTAATACAATTCATATTATCAATAATAGAGACTATCCTTACCTCAATCACGGTTAGAAAAACTTGGAATCTTATTTATCTTCAGTGGCCTCCTTTGATTCGTCGAGATTTGTTGTTTAGAACAAGAACTACAAGACCTTATACGCTTCCCGAGCCTAAATCCCGGGGTTTCACTTGATTTGGGCTAAAACAATTATGAAGGAACTTGGGAGAATGTTCTAGGGGGTTAAGGAAGGTTTGGGGAGGTGGTTGAATGAATAAGGGGTAAATCCCCTTTATATATTGTTCTAGAGTCGGTTTACACCGACCTAGAACTTTTCGCGCACTGCAGCCGCGCGTTTCTGCTCTGCCAGCCTTACTTGTAACATCCATAATTCTCTACTCCGATGTCGTATCGATGAGCGGTTTGTTGCGTTGGAAACTAGACTTTATGAAATTCAATTTAGGCTTTTTCCTTACTTCAAAACTCATCATATACTAAAAGATATTCTTTCCCCAAGTTGACTCATACTTTGTTGTTCAAAATAACGCTCATCTTTTTCCAAAGTCATACCAACTCAACTCCTTACACTCAATTCCTTATAAGACCTTCCGGAATTCCTCATATGCATCCTTTACTCATAAACTGTACTTAATAATTATTCATCCCTCATACTACAAAGTTGTTTTACTTAGCCATAGTTCAACATACTTACGCTCAAATTTTATAAGTGCTTCTCCGCAAGTACGGGGTGTAACGTCCTTCCCTCCTTTAAAACATTCATCCTCAAATGTTGTAGCTTGCGATCTTACGACGTTATCATTGATTTCTTGAAATGTTTGTCCTCCTTTAGACCCTCATCTTTATGCTCTTATAATATGAGCTCATCAGTCTTCTTTTATGTTCCCCTAACTCTCTGTCGAACTTCCCATTAAGGTGATCTTGTCTCATAATAGATACTTCTCTCCACCGATCTTGCGAGTATTCTTAATTGTTGTACCATTTTTACTTGCTCTTTATTTCTCTACTAGTAGACAAACTCTCTTGTTCAGATATGGCATCTTTCTTTGCATGCTTCTCTGGTGCTATTTTAGATTATCCCTCTTTGTACTGGTTGACCTTATATACATACCATATCATCTCCTTTTAATTCCTTAGTCGGACTCCTTAATTCCTTACAATATCATCATGTTCATATTTGAACTTTTCCTCCAATTTCCTCTCATCAATCGTAACATAATTACAAAATAAACTCATAAACATGGAACTATGATAAAATCCTACTAAATCATAATTTCCTTTCAATACGAGTATGCTTTCTTCTTAAGTCCTTGGCTCTTTTATACCGGTGAGTAATTGAGACTTAAACTAACCTCCATTCCTTTTCGGCTCCTTATCGTCGTCCTTGCACCATTCTGTTGGCCATTTCATCATGGAGATTGTTTATTTGGTTCTATGTCATACACTCTCACAATTGATATAACCGGTGACTTGGAATTTCATGACTTACGAGGTACTCCCTAATCTCAAGCAGTACTGCTGTCTTGCTATCCATAGGCACACTATCTTCCTTTCCTTTGAAGATTATTGAACTTCCTATAATTATTCCTCTTTTAAAGCTTTCATCTCTTCTAGTGCTACAAGTTCTTTTTAGTAGTCCCGATTGTCCCTTATACTTATCCCTGGTCACATGCGGCCTTTCTTACTCCTTCTGTTACCCCTTGGAGTACTTTACTGCATATCTACCCGTACCTCAAATTTCTTCGGCGCGAGTGATTTGTGTCATAGTCCGGAATACAACGTATCGCATTGGCGAACCTATTCTCCATTCCATATTTGTCTCATGATAGACTTGTATTTAATCCATTCTCATTTTTCTTTAGCACATTCTTGACATATCGGTTCATCTCGAATTTTGGCTCCTTTAATCCAGTATATTTCCCTCTTTTGAGCTTGGGAATATTATAGTTCATCTTAGAACTGAATTTGTTCTTCCCCCCTTTTAAAGGATGTTCTCATATACCAATAACCTTCGAGTATTAACCGTCTTTAATAGTCATCTGGCCGACCTTAGCGATCCTTCAACTCCTCTATTCCATATAATGCCGTACTTTTTTTCATCGCATGGTTTAACTTCTTTTTTTTTTTTCTAGTTGAGTTCTTGTGTCAAATCAAAATGCTTATACACATCGGATACAATTCAGATGCCTTCTTTATTAACTTTTCACTTCTACCTTTCATGACTAGTAGTCCCCTAGGCTAATGAATTTATGGGGACATCAGAATTCATCAGGCCCCTTATGGAATGTTCGACTATACCACGCTCCTTTAGCCCTCGTCTTCCTCTACCACTATCTTCTTAATATCCTTGAATTCTCCGTTCTCTATGTTCCCAATTCTGATTTATGTCTATACCATACCATTAAAAGTTGATACTCCACACCATCCATTCCCACGATCCGTCCTTTCATTAGCTTAGCTCATTTTGTCCTGTAATTATTCTTAACTACTTGTTTGCATCACAGCCATGCATCATAGTCCTTCTAGTGTTCTGTTGGTTCTTGTTCTTATCATGAAATCCTCAAAAAGTACACCCTTTCCTTTCTTCATTCGTCGAGTCTTTATCTTCCTTTATGATACTACAACTTGCACACACACACACACATACACACGCACACACACACATATATATATATATCTCGAATTTTCTCGATTTTCTTCATGATGGCATCTTTGCATCTTTCACATAACCATTGTCTTATAATTTCAATTTGTTTTCCTTTGGGCAAGCCTACTGACTCATTAACCTTCTCCTTGTTGTCGGCGGCCACATAATTCCCTTTAACTATTTAGTTACACCTCCTCCTCCCTTTAGTCCTCGTAGTTTCTTTTGTTTTCTTTTACTCCTAAAACACCTGCTTCCATTAGTCATTCTTTACTCTTAGCTTAGGGGACTTTGGAGTGTTTCGTTGCGAGTGCGAATCCCTTTTGATGCTGAAAATCTCTTCTTGGGTTATTTTCTCCCCTTAAATAGCCGTACCAATCATGGGTTCACATCCATTCTCCTAGTGAAATCTCCGGAGTTTAAAATTTCCTCGTCGCTCTCATAAGACCTGTTTATTTCTTCTCAAGGATACACCTTTGTCCGTTATTTACAACTTTCTTGGTTCTAGTTACGAAGACTCATAGGTTGGTTCCGGGGTCCTCATGTTCATTCTTTGTCACGTAAAACATTACTCTATCTCCCATTGATTTATTTAAATTTGATCCTATCGTCTGCTTTCCGGCTTTCATCCTAACCTTTTCCTCAATGGGTATATGTTTTCCTTGTCCAAGTTTCTCTCCCCTTCATGATATCATAACCTTATTTTTCCTAATGCTCGTGCTTACATATTTGGTCGCGTTACCGCTATCTGACTTTAATTCTCGACCAAATCCAATCCTAATTCTCTCTGCAGTGCTTGCTACCTCAATTTTGACATACAGCACAATCAATACTTTTAACATGTCGTAAAATCAATCATAAGGGTATACTTAATACTTGATGTAACCACTCGTGACTTATCTTTTTATTGCTTTTCAACACCTTTTCTTGCGAGATATCCCGTTGCCATTTGATTTTGTCCTGAACCCACGGCTTATTATGCCTCCCCTCTTTTGACCAACTAGTCAAACTTATATCTCGTAACCATCTTGAAATTCTAATCATAAGGCTCATATGCTTCGGATTTCTTTGAGTTATTTCGAGTTCTCATATTCACCATATGTCTAAATCTGTAGGTCTTCCTAGCATATCTTTCTACGTCCTAATTGTAAATCCTAACGATATAAATTTACTTAAAAGTCTTTACTCGTACTTGTACCATGTCTCTTTGTTTAGGATAATCAACCTCGCATCCTTTACTTTCTTGTAGCAACAGACTCGATCTTTACGATATTTTATCTTCACTTGTACACCTACTCTCTTCTCTCCTTACACATAAACCGACATTACACCTAATTTCTCTATCGTCAAATAACCTTCACAGCACCCATCTGAAAAAAATTGAGGTGACGCTTTCTTATAAGGATTAGCTAGAAATACACCACATATTCCTAAGGTTGATACAATCTCTACTTCCTTCATCGGCCAAGCAACATCACATTTAGAAGTTATATAAAGAATCCAGAAGACAATCATAATTGCAATCCAACTTGCCTAACCAATTCTCATTCTTGATTTCAAGGTCGTCATTAATACCCGAAGTAACTCGCCCATAATAATTCTCAAAATAGTACCAACTATCAAATACTCAGAATCCCCTTGAAGTCGAATGACTGGTGACTTCTGAATCCCAATGTAAACTCACATCATATAGGAAAGTCTAATAAAACGAGTCTGTGTGCCTGTCATTAACTCGTCCTGATCTTGTGTATATATATAAACTTCTAGAGTAAAACTTTTCCCTACTCGTTAATTTCCTTTCCCATATCAATATCTTTTTGTTATCTCTTACTCAACAATCGATAAATCCTAATACTGCATTTGAATTCTTAGTGTCAACTTTCCCTATATCATCAATGAGTCTCAATTCTTCGAAATCTCGAATGCAACTCATTCCAGTTCCTTTAATTACTAATCATTTTTCCCCTCCAGGGTTCTTCCCTTAAATTAAATTAAAATCATTCTAAACCTTCTCTTCGAAAGCGTCTCATAATTGTTCATTCAATTATAACTTACCAAACATCCAATTTTCATATTTTTCCCTTCATTCTTTCTCTATAGCATAAACATTCAAACAATTCAATTTGTAAAAATTTCGGAAGAGTTTCCTCTATACTTCTTACTGGCTCATTCCTGTACACAGCCTAGAAAACACATCCAATGCCTCACAGAGCGATCACAATTACCCGTAACATCTAGCTCAAGTTCTTATATCAAAATCTATCAATATCAGTAAGGCAGGAAACATACCTTTCAGAGTATTAACTTCAATTCTCATCAATTACCTCATAGCGGCATAATCAACTGCTTATCCACAATCAAAGCATTTAGGGTTAGAATCAGGGACATCACATCCTATAATTTAGCTCTACGGCACGATCTAAGATGATAAGGAAGGGTCAATGGTTCCTAAATACCCTGCTGCCTCTTGTTTATAAGGGTAGCACGTTTCACACCCATAAACAAGACTCTACTAGACACGGCTCATAGACATATCCTAGGACGGACTACTAAGATATCACTTTTGTCATGACCCAACCAGAGGGCCAGGACGGGCACCTGGAACTAACCTACCGAGCACCTCTAAACATGCATTTCATAATCATCTCTAGGTGGACCACAAAGATAGCTCATGGGTATCATGATCTATAAGGGCATATGCCATAAGATAATAGCACATTTCTATATAATCCTCAATAGTTATACTCATCATCACAAGCCGACAGGGCTGCCAAAATATCATACAACAATATGAACCGGTAGGGTTATAAAACACCGAAGTGTACACACATGTCTACGAGCCTCTACATAGAATACAAGTGACCGTAAAGACCAATACCAATAGACTGCAGCTCCAAAGTAAGTAAAGTGCTCCTGAGAATCCGCTGAAAAGGCACCTACGGATCTGATATGTCTCTCTGCCTACCTGCGGGCATGAGCGCAGCGTCCCCAAACAAAAAGACGTCAGTATGAATAATATACTGAGTATGTAAGGCATGAATAACAACATAACAAGAGGTATGGAACATAATATAAGATAAAGAGATAACCTGTACATCTGATTGCCTCGTAAGGCGAACATCATTCATGCTTAGCTTTTTAAAGAAAACACTTTTCATACATATAAAACATAATATTATCAATAGCCAGCGTCCAGGGTAGCCATCGCACGCCGCCCACTAGTGGTCTTTGCCCGGCCATATAGGCACGGTGTTATCATTGTTATCCATAGCCGCCCACCATAGTGGTTCTGCCCGGCCATATAGGCACGGTGTTATTATCATTATCCATAGCCGCCCACCATAGTGGTGCTTCCCGAATATATAGGCACAGTGTGAGAAAATACTTACGTATATATATAAAGCATGCATGAGAGCCCAATTAAAAGCTACAACTCTATCAGAGTGACGTAAGGTCGGTAACCTCCGATTTATATTATGGAGCAATCATCATCGCTATATCTCACCTTGAAGGAACAAATATCATAAGGTGAGATCAACAACAATGAATAAAATCAAGAAATTCATGAAATAAACTCAATTATCTCATAATAGCATCAAGACTGTAAACTTTGGAATCTCTAGAAATGGGATCATCATCATTATCATTATCATCATAGGAAACATCTATCTTTAGCAATATAAGAACTTTGAGAATCATGAACTTCTAAATTTTGGGGAATAAGGATGTTATGGAAAACATGAATGGGTTCATAAGAAAAGAATCATGCCTTTAGAAAGAATGGGACTAACCTTAACATACCTTTTCGGTCGCCTTAACTTTAACTACTTAACGCTTGTCCTCCCAAGCTCGTAAATCTACATTCAAGACAATTGATACTATTGTTAGCCTTATCGTCACATGATTGTCTTAAGCCTTCAAACTAAATCCTTTTAGAATCTACCGAAATTAGGGCAGCATCTCCCCTATTTGTATCTCTAGCCCGAAATCACAATACCAACAAAACAATAACAATAGCAACACCAATATCCATAACATCATCATCAACACCAATATACTCAATAAAATATCCCACATGATATTTTCCCAATTTCTCAATCAATCACTAGACTTTACGAAGCTTTAACAACAAAATTTCATAATAAAATTCATCATATCAATAATATAGACTATCCTTACCTCAATCACAGTTAGAAAAACTTGGAATCTTATTTATATTTGGTGGCCTCCTTTGATTTTTCGAGATTCGTTGTTTAGAATAAGAACTATAAGACCTTATATGCTTCCCGAGCCTAAATCCCCAGGTTTCACTTGATTTGGGCTAAAAATTTTACGGAGAAAGTTAGGAGAATGTTCTAGGGGTTTAGGGAAGGTTTGGGGCGGTGGTCGAATGAAAATGAAGAGTAAATCCCCTTTATATATTCTTCTAGGGTCGGTTTGCACCGACCTAGAACTTTCTGCGCACTGTAGCGCGCGTGTCGTGCACTGTAGCTGCACGATTCTACTCTGCCAGCCTGACTTGTAACATCCATAATTCTCTACTCTGATGTCGTATCGATTAGCAATTTGTTGCGTTGGAAACTAGACTTTATGAACTTCAATTTAGGATTTTACTTTACTTCAAAACTCCTTATATACTAAAAGATCTTCTTTCCCCAAGTTGGCTCATACTTTGTTGTTCAAAATAACGCTCATCATTTTCCAAAGTCATACTAACTCAACTCCTTCCACTCAATTCCTTATAGGACCTTCCGAAATTCCTCATATGTATCCTTTACTCATAAAATATACTTAATAATGCTTCGTCCCTTAAACTATAAAGTTGTTTTACTTAGCCACAGTTCAACATACTTACGCTCAAATTTGCTAAGTGCTTCTCCGCAAGTACGGGGTGTAACAGGACTCCTTCATCCATGTTGATGTGTTTGATAATCCATCATTGTATCAACATGTTACACCCTTGGAAATATCTTGAATGGTTCCAGCACATATCTATGTTAATCCTTGAACCATGGTCTGTGCACAACACGGCACTCGGGCCTTGCTTGCATATGTCTGGGGGAATCTCATGGCTTGATTGTCAACATGGGCATCAAAACAACATAATCTATATGATGCAATTTAAATGAATCATGATAATTTAATTGTAGAATAAAGTCTTGAACTAATCTCATAGCATGAAGAATCATGAAAACGTAATAGTCTGCGAACATAAAAGCACAACTGACTCCGTGAACTAACATCTGTCTATGAAACCTTTAAAACATATCTGAATACTAACTACCAGGACATGGCCCTGGACTACCATAAACTGAATACTAGTGCAGACTCCTTGTTGAACCCCAAGAGAAGTGGGGCTCACCAATAAGATGATAACTGAGGTGATCCTACTGCGTAGGTGTATGCTCTTGAAAACCAGTATCTGCACCATAAAGGGCAGGCCCCTGGGCAAAAAGGGACGTTAGTACATGGTGAATAGTACTAGTATGTAAACCCTGCTGAAATGAAGAACATGGCACAATATAGGTGTAGGACATGAACTGAAACTGAATATAACCTGAACATGAGCATGAAGCGTGAGTAAAGTCTGAAAATAGTAAATCAATGGAAATACATGTATATATAACTGCTTGTAATGTGGGGAGTACTATAGTATAACCGACATCATGATCTGGTACGTGCGTCCTACCAGCAGAGCACTCACACCTTGCCAGGGATATGAGATTTAACTAATAATAAGCATGTAAGGATCCAAACTTCATAATGAAGGTGTTGCCTCCTTGCTGACAACCCTTATCCTACGGTGGCTACGTAGCAAATCCCAAAACATGTGAATTATCATGATATCTTGTGAGATCATGATTTCATGAGATACTTGTCATAGTCTTGCAAACATATTCTTGATTCATGAATAATAATAATAATAATCATAAATACATATAGTTATCTTGAAAACATGCTTGTGTCTTGCTAATAAAACCATAAAATTTAATAAAAACATAATGGGAATGCATGAGGATGAATTCATGATTCACGGATTAAGCTTGGGTTCCTAATAACCGTAATGGATGATTAGGAATACAATAATGGATATAGATACACAATTCATGATCATAATTACATAACTATAGGCTACTAATATGTTGGATTTAATGCCCTAGGATTTGAACTTCATAGAATATAAGAAAATAAAAGTAAAAGAAAAAAGGCATGGGGAAGAACGTAGAGATTCCCACATGTAGATAGAAGTTCTACATACCTTGGTAAAGTTCTAAACTTGAAACAATTCCCTAGGGTTTAGACCTTGAGCCTTGAGTTTGTGTTTTTCTTGGAAACCCTACATTAGGACAATGATTTTTTGCTTAGATTATTAGAGTACACGTTAGAATTGATTTGGAAGGGCTTGGATTGACTTACCTTGATGTTTTGGATTGTTGGCAGAAGAAATCCTTCATTCTAGGGCTTGAAATTGTGAATAATGAAATAAAAGAACTGAAGGCCTGAATTTATACTAAACTGAGTCAGAAAATTATATGGTCATTTATACGATCCGTATAATATGACCATATTTAATCATGGGGTAAAACAGAATGTCGAGCCAAAATTTCATGAAATACGGCCATTTTATACGGTCCGTATAAAATTATATGGACCGTATAATTCGTCCGTATAATATGACTAGTGAGCGGACTGCTCTGCAATCCTTCAGTAAAATGGCCATAACATTTTGTACAGATGTCCGCTTGACCTCCATAATATACTGTTTGAAAGGTATTTCAAAGGGCTACAACTTTTAGCAAGGAAGTTTCCCTAAAATTCCTAATTGATAAGGGGGCTATGGTCTCTGGAAGAAGACCTTCTACAAACTCACTTGAAAACATGCCCCGTAGAGTGGCTTCCAACTTTGTTTTGCCCAAAGACGCTTCTTATGACTTGATTAGTTTTCAAAAAGCTTCCTATAATCCTCATATTGGTTCCATTATATTATCATCTCACGAGTCAAACCTTAGCCCGAAGCTACGAGGTGTTACAATCTAGGGCTCGAAAAATGTCTGCTATAATGATGGAGGCTAGGTCAACATATCATGTTTCTTGATCCTTAGTTATGCCGTAGAAAATGGCCTGAGCGAGATATATGACTTAGGTGTCTATGGCTAGCGACTCATCCTTCGGGAACACCATAGTCCTAATAGTGCAATGGAAAATGCTAAAGGTCTAGTGGCTTCCCATTCTTCCTTAAACTCCTCTTGGTACACAAGAACCCCGTAGCATCCCTGAATCGCCTGTAAAGATCTCTGAAATATACTGTGGGCCCATGTACCCAAGGTACTTGGGTCAAAGAAAGGTATTTCAGAATCTGGCCGACGGAAGGTTTTTGAGGAAAGAGTAGGTTATGATCAGGCTTATGTTTTCTCCTTAGATTCCATTTCTATCTATGGATCCCTAATCTCTTCTAGAGTTGGGGTCGTCTTAATATCCCCAAGCCAAAATAACATCTCTTCGTCATTGCAATACTCGGTCAATACTTCCATTAGCTCCGGACAACCTTTCATAGTCATTATAGCAGGCAGATGTCCTAAACAGCAACTGATGAGTGCGAATCACCCAACCATTCCCACCAAGCTATGAGCAACTCGGGTGCCTCGAGGACAACGTCAAACCGAATAATTCTTTCCATCTACAAAACAAAGCATCGTTAATGTTCACCCCATCCCATAGGGATAATAGTTCAACACATAGGCACAAGCATGTTTCTAATTAGCAAATAAATGATATGCGGCGTCTTCGGGTCATAGTCCATCCGAACACGGGGTAGTCTTCTTAATGAGCCTTAGGTAGGTCTGAGATACCCAAGGATCATCTATGTATGAATGCTCTAGCTCGATAGGGATTTGGCTTGCTCTATCCTAGTTATAGCTAGAGTGGGTTTTGACAAACGACCTGGTACCCAAGCGGACTAACTATGGTTGAACCGTTGGGCCTGTTGGGCGACCACGAGCCAACCCCGCCTTACAACGGTTCCAAAGAAATATTTTGGTTTTATAGTGAAGGTTCAACCGCGTGCTACATGAAATCGCCTTTGGAATAAAGTTTAAAATAAATGCCAGGAGTGGCAGAGTTATGGTATGCATGCAATGACAGTTATAATTTCGGAAAAGTAAACACATAAATAGTTCTAGAAAATAAATCACATTATACTGGAATCCTTATTGTTAGAACCTTTAAGTCCCCAGAAGAGTCGCCATCTGTTACAGTTCGCATTTCGCGGGCAGGATTAGCGCTCGGAAAGCTACTAAGAACTTGTTGGTGCTCTTTCAGACTTGTTTTGAAAAAGAGTCGCCACCTAATTTTGAGGAAATTAGGAAAACCAGGCAAAAAGTGTTTATTTAAACACCGCAAAAAAAACCTTTGTAATCCAAAGTTATAGGTAAGGGTTCTGAAGATCCCCTAGGAAAGGTGTTAGTACCCTATTATTAAGGATCCGAACTATACAGTTGACCTTCGAATTCCAGTGTGTGAAATTTGCATGAACTATTTATTTTGGTGATTATTTTCCGAATTTATAAAAAGACTGTCATTTTGGCATACCACTTGGTTTTTGAAGCAAATTAAAAATATCCCTTTTACATATAGGGTATTTTAGATTGGATTTATAATACCCGACTAAGAATAGTCTCCTTTTATATATAAGGATAATTTATTTTGTTTTAAGAAAATTGCCAAAAGTGCTCTTATTTTTTTTTTTTGTGTGTGTGTGTGTGTGTATATATATATATATATAAATATACATATATACTTATATATTTATTCCATGTCCATGCATAATCTCTACACATCATTTGGGTCAACCGTATACCGTTTCGAAACACCTTTAAGAACTTCGAACCACAAGTATGATTTCATTTTTTATTTTTAAATAAACCCAAATTTCTAATTATGAAGATAGTGAACTCTAAAACGCTTTGGTATTCATTTAAAATGGTCCAGAACTGATTTTTGAGTTGGACTTTGCCCAAATTAGTTTCATTTATTGGTTGGGCTTTAGTCCAAAATGTATTTGCTGAGTTTTTTGTTTCAATTTGACGGGGCCTAGCCCAAAAAATTATATTATTGTTGGCCCCATTTCTGGTTTTTTGGGTATATATCCGAAAATAACTTGACTTTGCCCAGAAAACTCGTTTTTAGTATCAAAATTTTTTAGAAGGGAAAATTGTTTTTCGTTTGTTGGAAAAGAAGTGTGCTCTTTCTTGTCATATTTTGAGATAAAATTTGGTTTTATACTTAAAACGTTATCAGTTTCGTTTTTGCTTAGTTAATTCCCAAGAAAATCAACTAAAGTGTTTATCCAAATTTTTGGAACATTGACGTTGGGTGCCGAAAGTCAAAACTAAATGACGTTTGCGTCGTTATCTTAAGACGGCTAATTCCAACCACAAGGATTTCAATATAATACAATGTTTTTTTTTTTAACATAGAATCACAAATACAAATACAATCAAATAAATAGAATTAAATTTCAAAGATATGGCGAGGCTAGGGGCAATCCAAGCCCCTAGTTAACCATTTTTACCCATGGTTGGGTCTTCTATGCTCTCACGTACATATTAGCTTCCCTTATCCCAACAGGTTGGTTTGACACAAATCAGGAGTGGGGGAGAGAGGTTGAAAAAAGAACACGCCGGTTATAAAATATTTACTGAACTTATCACTATTATATACATAACATATATATGCATAAATATACATATATATATCAGTTTCGATGATATTGGGCCTTGCAGCCCAAACTTATGATCAGATCTATCCCGCTAAGTCCCTTTGTCCCTATTTTTGGTTAAGTGTAAGATGAAAGGGTCCTATATTGAATATGAAATGGACCAGGCCCAAATTTCATGCTATATCTAAATTTTAACTAAGCATTCAAAGCTTAATGGGCTTCCTATTCCTTTGACACTGATATACATTTCTTAGGGACTAATATACCTATATATACATATGGTATACCAGCTGATATAACACATGTACGTATATATCTTGTTAACACTACTTATTTTATCAAACTTAGGTATGTCACTATGTATATCTAAACTTAAAACATAAACCTTAAGCCTATGATTCAATTAACCTCCTGATTATCATTGGTTCTTAAAAGCAATAACCTTCAAACCTAAACTAAGGAAAAACTTAAGCTCAGCCTAATCAAATATACTAAACAATTATTGACAACAAACCTATACATAGTCGCAACTAATCAACAGTCATAATCTCAACTAATCAGCAGTCACTACAACAGTTAAACCAGACCAAATCATTATGTACTCATAATTCATGATGCCAAAAACAATACCAAAAGCACAGCAAGAGTATGCAAGTTACAGGGGATCAAGCATGTTACAATCATGATCACAAAGAAGATTTAGGATATCAGATAGATCACAGCTATAGAGACACAATGGGACAAGGTTGGACAAGTTCAGCCAGCTAGAGATAACACAGGGACGACCTTTTAAGCCTTAGTCAAACCAAACAAGTTAAGAGAAGTTCTCAGAGAGGATATAGTGCTCACATTTGCCATAACTTAGATGAAATGAAAACCGTGTCCTTCGTTTTTAGCGAGAATCTTAAAGAGAGAGGATGACGCAAGAATGTTTTAAGCGTATCGATGATTTTAGTATTCATTTCAAGACATTACTTTACTTTCAATACTTCAACCTAGCTAAGTTCCTCCCTATTCCCGTAAAACCAACAAACTTACATGGACAGATTTAACCTTTAACCTCAATAGCCTGTTTCGACATCAACAAATTCATTTTTTTATATACCCATCCCTTGGTCTAATGATAATCATTGGAAAGCTAGAAATAGGTACACAGTGAATATATACCCCCATAGACATGATAGGACACACCATGGCACCCTTTATTTGGAGGGAAATGCTATGAACCAATGTTGTATTTGGTTCTTGCTTAACCCTCTCCTCAAGGTGCCCTTAAAAGGTTTCCTCACATCAAGTGGTCTATAACTCATATGTACACACTCAAAAAAACTTTCCAAATATCATCACTAAGCCAAGCCCAATTAGATGCTCAACAAGAGATGACGCAGACTAGCATTGCCCATCAACTTGACCTAGGATTCTAATATGAAACTGCTTTTTACCCCCCTCCCTCCCACCCCCCCCTTATCATGACAAGATTCCAACAGGTATACACATTTTATTTAAGATTAGTTTCAAGACAGGACAGACTAAGACAAAGCCAAAAACAACATATTCCATCCCAAAAAACAGGCCAAGCTTTACCATCAATCTCATTTTTAACTATGTCATTACATATTCCACTTGTAAACTATAAACCTAAGATATAACACAAACAGCTTACATGAAAGGATCTGGAAAATTTATATCAGACTTCCTCATTCTTTCTCTTCTTTTTAATCTCTTATAAGAACTAGGTAGCATAGTTTGAGCGAAACAAGGTTAGCCTAAATGACAAATCATTATTGATTCATCATGGTGTTAACTCACTTCTGGGGAGTCAACCAGGAAATAGGACACCACACAAGCCAACTTTGGGTCAAATGAAGAACTTTTATGATTAGACAACTTCCTTATTAGTAAAAAAAAAAAAAAAGACATTTTTAGCTTATTTTACGAACTTCCAACCAGATTTTAACTCTTAACATGCTCAACCTTTCTCATCCCATTTTAGCAAGTCTCTAAGAACCAAAAACATATTATGATGACAAAAGTACTATCTTTGTAATATGAATCACTCCAAACAGGTTTATATAGACGATAGAGATGAAAGTCTAGGTGGTTAAAGCATGTCCAATCTTAAACTAAGTGCCATCATAGTCTTCTTCCTCCCTAAGAGACATTAGTCATTCTACCATTCCAAGCCATTTTTTTGATAATCAGGGATTAAAACCAAATTAAGCCATGTTTTTAGTAGTTAGTTAACCATTTTTAGGCTATACAATTCATCTCTTCTCTTATTGGGGTTACTAGATCCCTTTAGAACTTAAAAGCATGAACAGGTTTTAGATGAGGAAGTTTATAGGCAGGCAGATCTAAAAAAAGTCAATGACACTCAAATACTCAGGTTTTTATCACAAACTTGAACAGGTATAGTTACTGACAATCCCATCAACTCATATATGGGTTTTGAACTGCTAAATCTCTTATTAAGACTATTTAGACTCCTAAAAGGTTGAGATATGCTTGGTTTAGGCTAAGTGAAACTATGATTTTATGATCCTAGACCATCAACTATTTAACCATTTTAAGGCATTCTTACAAATCAAAATGAGTCTCGACCTTAATCTATTCTTTTTAAGTCTTAATATCATGCTTAAAACCTTTTAGCTATCATATATTCCTTGTCTTATAACAACAAGGATGTTCTAGAACACATTTGGATATATTTAGGCATAGGCAGGCTCAATAAACTTTTAAACTACACTGATAAGATCAAGAATCAACCAGGCAAGCATAAACACCTAATTAAACCATTCAAAAGCTTCTATCATCATTAAACAACAATACTAATATATATATCTAAGCAAACAAAAAACTAAAGTAAAGCCAAAACAAGATAAGGAGTTACCTTTTTTAAGTGCAGCCTTGGTCAAGAATGGATTTGAAAGCTCTCTTATGCTTCTCCACCCAGAGCTCAGCCACAAACAACAAAAAGTAAAGATTTAAAACTTAACTAACTCAAATAATTAAGGGTTTTAGCAAAATATGCTAAATCCCTAGGTAACTTGTGTTTTTTGTGTGAATATCTAATTGTCCTCTATGGAAAGTATAAATTGGGGGTTCTTTATATAGAACCCCAAAAATGGGAAACCCTGAGCCCAAAATCGATGTGGGACAAAAGCAGTTCTAGGAACAAATCCCTCAAACTCAAGTATCATCAGCTAAGATTTAAGCTAAACAAAGTGCGAAGGGTCAGATTTGACCCAAGATGAATCGATCCAGCTGGTTCTTCCTGAACCAATGAAGATTGAGGGACTCGAATGAGTTGAGACAAATCCCATTAGGGGAGTTGTACTCCTTCGACCATAAAATGTAGAAAAATAACGAAAAGGAGGAAGGTAATACCGTGTTTGTTTGTCTCTTGATGGAAATAGGATGAAACTAGGACGAAACATTTAATGCTTCGGCCAATACGGCCTTGCAAGGACTGGAAAAAACTGTCCCCTTATGAGTTTTTGCCATTTCAGGCATGGATAATGATAGAGAGAGAAAGAAGAACCTGAGGCTAACGAAGAACCTGAGGCGGCGTTAGTGTTTGCTACAAACTCTTGTTACTGAACGAAAAATGACCAAAGCGGTTGTTTGGCCTAAGCATTGTGGCTTATATGTTTCTTCGATTCTGGGCCAGGTCCGGTCTTTAGTGGACTGGGCTCGGTCTGTTAAAAAAGAAGAAAAGGGCTTGCCTTCAACATCTATATGTATACATGATATACTTGTATATACACCTATATACATGTATATCCGTGTATGAATATGTATATGGAGGGGCTAAAAATGCATATTTAAAATGAATAGTCAAAGTTAAGAACTGTAAACTAATTAAACATTTTACTGATGGCCTAATTGCGACTAATTAACTAAATAATCAACTTTTAAAATGGGACCATATGCAATAAAGACCTTAAATTGCAATTTTGGTCTTAATTTATTTAAACCATGAAATTGGCTAATTCGTGTCATGCCCAAAAACCACCCTAGACGTGACCGGCATCCGACCTTATGAATAACATCGGAAGAACCTAAAAGATGCAATAACAACACTTGAACCCACTAGGTTTAATATTCACCTTCAACGGTTTATAAAATAAATACAATCAAATCACGATATATGAATTAAATCAGCGGAAGTCTTTAATATTATAAAACTTAATCAAAACGTGACGAACGCCCAAGAGTTAAACAAAACTCAACAACTACCCACAAGAATGTGTACTATGGAGCTTCTAAGATAAAAAAGTAATTGTCTGACACATCGGGACGCAGCCCCAAAAAAAAAACTAGAATGGTAAATAAATATGATAAGGGTGTCCCACGAATGAACATGTGGGCTCGCCGAGTCAGCAGCAACAACAAGTCCTTCCTAAGCATTTTGAGTATCAAGAACCTGCTCTTCTCCTTTACCTAAAATACCATCAAAAACAACAATGGTATGCCTGAGTACTTCGTACTCAGTGAGTGCCTCGGGGACGACAAGTAATATTAAAATAAAGTACAATAATACTTAAAGAAATCAGTTCTGAGAATACTATGAAACAACATGAAATCAGTTATTCAGCTTGTATATCTCAATAAGAATAATCAAAACTCATTACAAAGTCTTTTGTCAAGTTACAACTTTCAAATATGCTTTTTAAATTGATCATGATTATCAACTACAGTTCCATAAAAGGAAAAGGATATCACACTTGCCAATACAGGCCCAACAATCAGTCACAATAAAGGGATGACCTTTGAGGTTCCTTAAACAGCTTAGAAGCACCACATCGGAATCTCAGGTTCTCGATGGCTATCCTTCCTCCAGAATAGCTAGGCATAAACCGCACCCGGGTAGCAAACCCGCAGTGGCCACTCTTCTTCCCGAATGGCTAAACAATTACCACACTAGGATTCATAGTGACTACCCTTCTTCCCGAGTAGCTAGGCCAAACCCAACGCAGTTCATAGCATAGAAGCCGAATCACAATTTAACTCAAGGTAGTCACATCATCAATTAGCATTTAAGGTCATCATGTTATTACAAAGATACATCATTTCATTGATAATCTTGAAAACGTTTCCACTTCCTTAAACAAGGTTCAATTGTCATAGTTCATCATAAAGCACCATTACCAACCCTTAACCATTATTGATGACCATCTCTTATAGAGGAAAACGATTAGAATTACGTATACATGTATAAAGTATAATAAAATCAAGGTTTAATGTGGCTTGTCCCCTCACGCACACTAACCACAATCAAAGCATGAAATAGGGTTTCAAAAGTATGGAAAGTTTACCTTTTTATTCAATAAAGAGCTTTTGGGAAAGGAGACATACATTCCAAAATAAGGTTTTCAAAAAGAGACATACCTTAAATCCGTCAAAATATGTTAAATGTAAGCTCCACGCTTCAAAGAATCATTCTACATTTAATTGAGGCTTGTATGCTCAATAAGCTATAGATATTAACCAAATTCGCAGTTACTGTTCATAGCTTGAAACGCACTGCTACGGATATCTAAATTATCTCTCCGCCGTTCATATTTAAGACCTATATGTTGTGACCACTCAGTTAAAATACGAGCTCGATCCAACGGCTATATCAGCGGAAAACATAAATTAAAGCTGAATGGTCGGAGAAAATTCAACAGAAAAAATACTAGGGTTTTGTTTTTAATAGAGTGCATCTAAATCAATCATATTTCATGATTCTATTGACAATTCAATGTCTAAAACATAATAACAATTCCATATAATCCATCAAAGTGAGGGGTTTACCTTTCTGAAGAAATCCCAAAGCTTCATCCCATGTTTGACCTTGAATGAAGTTTCCATAATCTAGCGATTTCATAAAAGATTCGGTGTTAACCTAGTGTTAAGTTAATGTAATTGGCTTAGGGATTTGAGTAAAAAATCACCTTAGGGGGTTGGTAGAAGCCTCTGGTCGAAAAACCCTCTCTTTAGACATTTTTTGGGTTGTATTTATAAGTTACCATAAAGGCTTGGGCTTTAAAACCTAATCCTACAAGAATCAGGATTTCTATTTTACACATCTTCAGTAAATCGGTCATAACTTTTTGTACAGACCTTCGTTTGACCTCCACAATATATGGTTGGAAAGGTATTTCAAAGACCTACAACTTTAATGCTTGGGTTTTCCCAAATTCCCAACGTAAATACCCGAAAACTGGGCATAACTGAAACTGTCTCAGACTTAGACGAATTTCAGGATTTTTAACGAACCTCCTTGTCTCGTTTGAACCCAAAAAGATCATTTAACACCTGTACCCATCCTGAAGGGATCCATATAGCTAAGATGACATCTAAACCCCCAATTATTTCACATTCACACCTAACTCGGATTTACAGAATGTTACATTATTCCCCCCTTAGGATCATTCGTCCTCAAATGAAAGTTATGGCCTAAGATTTGTACTAAACATCAAATTTTCAAAATTTCAGAGTTCCTTTACAAGACAAGATATTCCTAAGGACAAAATTTCAACTAACCAACAAACAATAATGACATGGTTCTCACAGAAACTCCCACAACTATATCATTCAAACCTAAATACGAAATAAGGGATTCATACATTTAGTCTACATTTTCTCAAGAATTTGACAATCTGAAGGTTCAACACATACCTGGGATAGGGAGCAAGTGAAGGTAATATGGTCTGAGTGTCACTAACAGCAACTAGATGGTATCTACACCCCTTTGAGTTTATTTTGTGATACGAAGTAAGTCTACCCCAAAGGTTTAACAGTATCACTCTTCCACTCTCTAATGGGTTCATCGGGAAATTCAAGCCTAACTATTTTGACTGACAATCTAGAGTTTCGTTACACTTAGGAAGACAATCTATCCCCATAATCACATCAAAGTTCACTATTTCTAATTCAAACACATCAAAAGTAGTCTCACGACCCTTAACTACAACGACACAGTCTCTATATATTCTACAGGCGATAACAAGGACGCTAGCAGGGGTAATCATAGAAAAAGGGTTCCAACAATTGTTCGGGTTCCCTACAAAAATCAAGGGTAAAGTACGAAATCACATAAGAAAGATTTTGAACCTGGATTGATCAATGCATACACATCAAGAGAACAAATAGTGACAATACCTGTGACCACAATATCTGAGGCTTCACGGCTTTCTGCCAACGAGGCCAAGTCGAGCTTTCTTTGTATAAATGACCCCGGAAAGACAAAAATACAACCAACAACCAAATAAGAGCAACATAGTCCTCACGGGGATTCTAATGACTAGAACACTCAAGTCTCAACACAAAGTACAGGGGTTTCTACCTTTATCTCACTTTCCCAAGAGTTAGAAACCCAAAAGGTCCAACACGTATATGCTTTGCCTAGGAAGCACACAATATATCAATCTAGACAATATACTCCGACAAGGAGGCTAATTCAACAACACATGATTCAAGCCTAACTTACCTCATGCCAAAAATGAGAATAGCAAATTAAAGCCCAACTCAACTCCATCATTTTCTCAAATCATTATTCCACAAGCGGTTGTTTTCGAGTTTCAAGCCTAAAATATAGTTCTTCCACTAAACATCAAAATGGCACAGATCTTTTAACCCAATAAGAATATAACCTCAATGTATGATAATTCTTAATTCACTACAAGAGAATCTCAATTGTTCCCTTCATCCTAACCTCCAGCACTTGAAACACATCACATCTTAATTATCCCTTTCAGTGTAACATGATTTCGGTAGAGTTTTTCCTATAACCAGGACTATTTTTATTTCTATACCTGTCTTAATTTATCAATAACCAAACCCTACAATGACCATATACACAGAACTCCTACAATACAATTTCAGCTACTCTGTACCATCCATCAAATTACACATCACAATAATGTGCATTCTGTAGCACCATTGTTCACTTGATTAGCATTTGCAACACGAGTTAAAGTCATCTCCATAAAGCATGAGTAACAAACACGTCAGAATGATCCTAAAGGAAATTCAAGCTTGATAGCACAATCAAGAATCAAGAAGGTTGAGAAACACCTAAAATGTCCTGGTAGTCACTCATCCATACAAGTGGCCAGTCTGCATGGAGAAGACTCCACTAGACATAGCGCCACAGACACAAACACATCCTAGGACACGTACAAACCTAGGCTCTGATACCAAGTTTGTCACGCCTCAAAACCCACCCTAGACGTAACCGACATCCGACGTCATGAACAACATCGGAAGAACCTAAAAGATGCAATAACAACACTTGAACCCGCTAGGTTCAATATTCACCTCTAACAGTTTATAAAATAAATATAATCAAATCATGATATATGAATTAAATCAGCGGAAGTCTTTAATAATAAAGAGTGAGGGGTTTACCTTTTTGAAGAAATCCCAAAGCTTCATCCCATGTTTGACCTTGAATGAAGTTTCCACAATCTAGCGATTTCATAAAATGATTCGGTGTTAATCTAGTGTTAAGTTAATGTTATTGGCTTAGGGATTTGAGTAAATAATCACCTTAGGGGGTTGGTAGAAGCCTCTGGTCGAAAACCCCTCTCTTTAGACATTTTTTGGGTTGTATTTATAGGTTACCATAAAGGCTTGGTCTTTAAAACTCAATCCTACAAGAATCGGGATTTTCATTTTACACATCTTCAAGAATCGGTCATAACTTTTGTACAGACCTTCGTTTAATCTGCATAATATATGGTTAAAAAGGTATTTCAAAGACCTACAACTTTAATGTTTTGGGTTTTCCAAAACTCCCAACGCAAATACCCAAAAACTGGGCATAACTAAAACTGTCTCAAACTTAGACAAATTTCAGGATTTTTAACGAACCTCCTTATCTCGTTTGACCCCAAAAAGATCATTTAACACCTCTACCCATCCCGAAGGGATCCATATAGATAAGATGACATATAAAGCCCCAATTATTTCACATTCACACCTAACTCGGATTTACGGGATGTTACAATTCGATTATGAGCATAATTAACTACCAATTGGTTATTCCAATTGTAGCCATAATTAATCACATAAACAACAATCTTCCAATATAACCACAATTAAGCATGTAATTCATCATGATTGGTTATTGTTTTTAATGGAAAAAATTCAAATTAATTATGCAGAGATTAAAAAATTGAGAGGTAAAATAATTATTTATTTATTAATCAAGTTTCTTGAATTGAACGGTGTAAAATACTTTCTAATTAAATCTTCAATAATTTTCAGAATTAATTGAATAATTGTTTTGAGTTATTTTCTGATTAATCTTGACAAAGACTTTAATATTAACAGTAAAATGTTTAAATTATTTTCTTAAATGACTTACAATATATATTTGAAGTTATTTTGCCAAATGACATGGCAAAAGATTATCGAAATAATTTTGTAAAATAATTTTATTTTATAAAAAATACCTATTTCACTTTGTTTGAAATCCAGGAACTCTGGGTAATTAAAATAAATCATGGTAGGTCAAAAATTAGGTGTCAATAATAAGTACTGTATATATGTGTATATAACGCCTATCAAGCCTCTGTGAGCATAATAATCCTCATATGACTAGAAGTATATGTGTCTATAACGATTATGGGGTCATAGTATATATCTATATGTGTGTGTGTGTGTGTGTGTGTGTGTGTGTGGTTAAAGAAGAAGGTTATTAAGAACAAAGGTTAAGAGAAAGAGATGAACGGTGTAACAAGATTCATGACTGGACAGAGTCCAGAGTACTAAAAAAAAATGAGATAAACAGAAAACTTAGAAATATAACTACATGATAATAGGACATTTAAGAGTGAGGAAGTACCGAGTAGGATTGTTTAAACATTTGATAAAAATCACATTAAATTTTCCACTGAGCTCTTTGAACTTTCTTTTAAATTATAGAATATTGAAAAATCATAACCCCTCTCTCTCTAGTATCAGAGCAAGAAGATTTTTGGACCTTAAGACTATATTTAATGAGACGATCTTTCACTGCTAGACAATGAAGACCATCAATTATTATTACACAAAGTTCTATGAGACAACATAGTTTTAGTAAATACATAAGTTTTCATTGTTGTCTGATACACCTTACCCGACAAAAACTAAGAAACACTAGAAAAATAAGAAGATTTCTTACTAATCTAGTTAATTACCTAGAAACAGTACACCGAGAAGCTCTAGAAACTAACACATACGCTCTAAGTTTCAGAAATAATCTCCTTTGGGAAATACAGTTTACAAACAACGAAATATTCAGAGCAGAAGAATATATTAGATACATAGAAAGACAAGTGAAGTTTACTCCGTTAGGATAATATATGAGAAATTAATATTTAGAAGCTAAACAAGAACTAAATAGGTTATACCCATAATATATTAGATTAAGTAATTCTAAAGAAAATCATCCAAGGTGACAAAAATGAATAGATATCATATCAGGATTAGAATATAGATTACTAGGATACATAAGATGTAGAAAAACTTCTAAAAAACAAACACAAAAACGTTTTAGACCTTATTAGTTATTTTATATGAGAACGCAACCTTTTGTTCGACAAATAGTTGTTAACCATTGGTATTTATACAGAGATATAGAAAGGAGACGAGAACTAAGAAAAGTAGAAAAAGCTTTGAGCGCTTACTTAGAAGTAATAAGTATAGAAGCACTGTCATCAATAATAGAAAAGGATCTTACAAAGTTTTATTAACTAAGAAATTATATCTCATGACTGAATTGGGAATTAAAGTATAAGAGACAACATAAAACGATTTACACAAAAGATAAACCATCAAAAGAAAGTTTGTAAAATAAAAATTCCATTAGGATAATAAACAAACTCAGACAAAATAGATACATTAAAAAATTTAGAATACTTAGACTTAAGAATACATCCAGAAAAGAAATATCGTATATTAAAAGATAATACTATTATAAAGTGTAACTTCAGTAACGGAGAACATATATTGCATAGTGAAGATAGACAATTTAATACATTAATAGATTTGATCATAAACCTTAGTGAAAAGTCCCAAGAAAATAATAAAGATAAAGTTAGAATACTAAAAGTAATAGAATCTTCACAAATGAAACAAAAGAAAATAATAGAAAAATTAGAACAGAATTTTGATTTCTTAAAATCACAAGATGTAACGGCCCGTTTGGTCGTTATAATTCTTTTGGCACTTTCGCCCATTCCCGAGCATTGATTGGCTCGCTTATGACTCGAGGGCACCGTTGACACACTTCTCGAGGTGTCTAGAATGGATTCGGGTAACTTTGGGAAAAATATAGACTTGAAGCGAAAAAAGGTTGACCCGAGGTTGACTTCTGGGTAAACGGACCTTCTTCGGAATTCTGTCGATTCCGAGAAGTCCAGATGGTCGTTTAGAACCTGTATGTATATTTGGTTCGGTTCCCAATGCATTCGGATGCATTTCGGGATGTTGGATGGGAAATGGGAATTAAAGCATCGTGTTGACTTCGATCAACGGCATTCGCTGAAATTCCGAGGTTGTGCAGATATTCGCAGCGCATTTTTATATGGGACTAGGCATTTGTACAGTGAGCAGATATCCCGGAGTTAGTCAAAAATCGGATCGAAGGAAAATATTTTAAGTTTTAAAGGGGACACCCCTAAAGGGGGGGGCCGCCCTGCGCACACCATTTGGGACGCTAAAGCGGCGTTTGGGGCCGGGGGGGGGCGCCCCCCAAAAGGGGAGGGGGGTTTTCGGGCCCCGGGGGGGTAACAAAATGCCCCCACCCCCGGGCCAAACCTCCATGCTTCTTTTGTGTATCCTGGCCCAAAATAAGGAACGGGTCTGTTTGAAAAATCAACTAAAAAGCACCCAATCCGCCAACACTACTAAAACATAGACGAAGTGAGCCATTTGGCGACACTATAACCACAAAATAAACGCGCGAGGCCAAACATCACGACTACAATCTCTGGATTTGGACTACAAACGTAGAAATGACAGACAAAA